>NW_024070188.1:84799508-85016540 GCF_014754425.2 Oryx dammah | reverse complement strand
CTATGTTTTAAGTCAGATTGATCCTACAGCCACTGGTTGCATGTCCATAGCCAAGGGATGGACATACAATTCAGGTTAATCAAAGTGCCCCCAATCTCCCTGTCCATATGACTGTGTCCTTGATGTTCATGTCACCAAAAGTTAGCTAACTGAAACTTATTCCAGTTCATTTCTGCAAATTACTAGGAAAGATAGTCTGCTGGGGTTGATGAGCCTACAGAATGTGGGTCTTCAGCTGCTAGGATGTATCATCAGCCATGTGGCTAAGAGCCTCCTGAGAGACGGTGCCACGATAGAATAGTTTAGACCTCTTGGATCTGGTTGTGTCTGAAGAGAGTATGCCACCAGACTTCTCTATATGTGCCGATGCATTCCCTGTTTGTACTTGGGTTGGGCATCTTTAAGATACAACTTACCTGGTCCTGAACACTATTGCTAAGTCGCTTCAGTCATGTCCGACTCTGTGTGACCCCATAGACGGCAGCCCACCAGGCTTTCCTGTCCCTGGGATACTCCAAGCAAGAACTGGAGTGGGTTGCCATTTCCTTCTCCAATGCATGAAAGTGAAAAGTGAAAGTGAAGTCGCTCAGTCATGTCTGACTTAGCAACCCCATGGATTGCAGCCTTCCAGGCTCCTCCATCCATGGGATTTTCCAGGCAAGAGTACTGGAGTGGGGTGCCATTGCCTTCTCCAGAACACTATTAGAATAATCCAATTCGAGACTGCAGAAAAGTATGCCTTTGGAATCATAGACGTCTACTACTTAGAACCTATGTATGCAAATTTGGACAACTTGACTAAACTTTGAGCTTCAGAATCACATATAAATGTAATATTATTGTTGCATGTCCACTAGAAAAGACAGGCAATATGATCTGATCTAACTGGATATGTGTTTGTGTGTGTTTGTGATCAGTTGTGTCCAACTTCTTCTGACCCCCTGGTCTATAGCCCATCTAGCTCCTCTGTGAGATTTTCCAGGCAAGAATACTAGAGCAGGTTGCCGTTTCCTACTCCAGGGGATCTTCCCAATCCAGGGATCAAACCCACATCTCCAGTATCTCCTGCATTGGCCGGTGGATTCTTTACCACTGTGCCACCTGGTACTCTCCTTCTAACTATATGCCTCTGGCTTAGTTCCAGCATTTAAAAATCACAAGTCAGTGATAGCCAGTGGTGATATAAACAAACTGTGGTTTCAGTATATTTTGATCAGCACAAAGATCTCTTAAAATTTGCAGAAAATACTTGAAGATGGTCCCTATTAATAAGTCTGATCCTTGAGACTTGGCTACATACATTCTGAAAGAAAAAGGGGGACTCGGCTTACTATTCTACCAGAATGGACCAGAATGGACCACTGAAGATATCAGAACTTCTTTTTTAAAAAATATTTCATAACTTCAACAGTATGAGTCTAGTTCAAATGTAAGTACAATTTTTAGACGTGATGAATATGAAATCATACAGTTCCCCTCCCCAAAAGCAAGCCATACTTATTCTTCCAGTGGCTAAGTGGTAAAGAATCTACATGCAATGCAGGAGACATGGGTTTGACCCCTGGCCTGGGAAGATCCCCTGGAAAAGGAAATGGCAACCCACTCCAGTATTCTTGCCTAGAGAATCTCATGGACAGAGGAGCCTGGTGGGGTACAGTCCATGGGGTTGCAAAAGAGCTGGACATGATTTAGCAACTAAACAACAACAACCTGCATAAAAGCTGAATGGGTCTTTATGTTATTTGAGATTATGAATTAAAATAAGTTAACTCATTGTTTTTCTTATTATGTCATGTTGGATGAAATTCCAACAAACAAATCTTGCCTTTGGGGTCCTATTCTCTAAAGGAATAAATCTATAGAAAATATTTTTCTACACTTTTTCCTTCCTCTTTACCAGAACAATTTTCCAATGATGCTGAGTTGATTTTCAGACTATAAAAAATTATGAAGGTCCAATTGAAAGAAAGAAAAATTATTTCATTTCAAATCTGCTTCACAAATGAGTTCAGATATATACTTAATACAGAAAATAGGTATATATTGATATTTTTAAATAATGCTGCTAAATATAAACCATTTCAAAACTATAGAATAGAAAGCAGAGGTGTTTAAAGGCCGCAAGATTTAAAGGGCACAGTTTGCATAAACAAATGCATATTTTCCAAGACAAAATGTCTTGAATAAAGAAATCATATATGCAAATAGTTAAAATAAGAGCTCAAGGTATATGAACAAAGTGTTTTTCAATAATGAGACTTAGTTTTATTTGGGGAGGTTTTTACCTAAAGCTTCTGTTTAAGAAGCATTTCATAGAATATTAACTTTCAATACCCTGAAAGCCCTAGCTCCTCACATAACTGAGAATGCCACATTTCAGCACAATATATATTCCTCACACTTACACCTTTACCTGAAACTCACTGGTTTTCAGATGTTGTTAATGCACTAGATTCTAGAACTGTGTATTTCCCATAATATGAACATTTCTGTGATACACTCGGTTTGTGGTCTTTGTTTTCAGTGAAATTTGCTTTGAGACATAGAGATTTGAGCAAAAAATGGTAATGGATGTTGGGTCTGTTCTCTGGCAATGTTTCAGTCCCCACAGAAATCCCAAATCAGAGGGATTAGGACTTTGGATACCCTGATCTCCTTTTGAGAATTTGCTTATACTGATGTGTAGGCAAAAAGCATGGAAGAAGCGCTGGCATCCCTTACGCGCGCAGAAGGTCGAGAGGAGACTCCCGAACAAGCACATTCACACCGCACCACTGTTACAAACATTAAATTTTCTCTTAACACGGCTGATACCTACACTTCCTAAGTGTATTTAACTCTAATTACATGATTCTTTCAAATATAAATTGGCATTTTAAATTGCATTAGAAACACTATTCACTACTGATTATTTAACTTATACTAAGAGAATGTCCCTCCTGTCAAAGTTATTTCCAACATTCTAAAAATGCTCATCAAAAGCAGAGACAAAGCTATTACCTCCACAGAAAATTTTCTTTTGGAGGAAAGAGGAATTGACATAGAGAGCAGAATTATAAGCTGCTGGATGAGACCAACACTTACATATTCCCTATTTTGAGATCTTTCTTTTGGATGAAGGAAGAGTTATAGAAAGTAACTCTATTTTAATTACTCTTTTGGAAAACAATTATTAACATTCAAGTCTAATGTTCAATAAATGAAGATGATAGTTTAAAAAAAAACACCTTAAAAACCTTGCTACAGCTGGGAATCAACTTTTCCTTTCCTTCTTTTTTTTTCCTGTCGAAATCAAAACAAATTCTAACTTTAATGGGCAAACCATATGAAACAGGAATGGCAAAGATGGCACCTGTGCCTCATTTTCTTCCGCCAGTCCTGGTAGCTGGGGAGACCACAGGTTCCAGGTTGCCAGACAGTTCTGGCTCCAGCCTGTTCTCCCTGCAAAACTGATAATCAATCTTCATTTCACTGTCCTTTGAGAGCAGTTTGGACATTAAATATATGCCCCTCTTGTAGTAGATCCTGCAAACCAATGTGGCTTCAGATACAGTGCTTTGGGCAGCTACTGCCAATCAATCACAGCTCAACACTAATTGAAACTGAAATTAGGTGAATAGGCATTCAAATAAAATTGCAAGTGCAGTATGAAAAAAAAACTGAAATATTTGTCACATCAAAGTGCTCTCTTCCTCTCTCCCTTTCCACTAAACTACCGAAGAAAGAGCAAAGTGCTAGATATCAGGTAGTTTTATTTTTGGTCTTGAGGATCTCTTGGCTTAAATGTTTTTAGTTTTGAGATTAAAGCACTGAATTAAATGAGCTATGGGATTTGTTTCAACACCCACTCTGTGACTCTGTCCCTGGTGTCTGATTAGCAAGTTAAAAGGTTTCCTTTCTTTCATAACTGGTAAATTTGTTTAAGTGGCAGTAAACTAAAGTGCTGTCTCTGTGTTACTTTTTTTTTTTTTTTAATTCTCTTCAGGAGGAATTCTCTCCATCTTTGGGCCCTGTGCACTGGGTTTACACAGATGCCAGCCGAGCCTGCAGACACTCCTCCTGAGCTCCAAACACTATTAAATCTCTCCTCTCAAATGTAGCAAACCTCAAACTGAACGACTATGTTGGCTTCTTAAAATACAGCCTCCTTCCAGCACATCTGTCTCACGTAAGGGTGTTACCATCTACCTTATTCCTCAAATATTGGACCTGGCTTCTTGCAAGGGCTCTGAGAGTGTCTGGCTAATACTCAAGTCTCTCCCGCAAATGAAGGCTTCCCATCTCTCTTTCTGCCTCTGTCTCTGTGTCAGCCATCCTGGCTTTTCAATTCCTTGTGTAATTCTTGGTCTGGTACCTTCACTCATATTCTTTCTTCTTCCTTGAACCCTCTCTTCAGGTGTCATTATATATGTACCTCCTCAGTTCAGTTCAGTTCAGTTCAGTCACTCAGTCGTGTCCGACTCTTTGTGACCCCATGGACTGCAGCACGCCATGCCTCCCTGTCCATCACCAACTCCCGGAGCTTACTCAAACTCATGTCCATAGAGTCAGTGATGCCATCCAATCATCTTATCCTCCGTCATCCCCTTCTCCTCCTTCCCTCAATCTTGCCCAGCATCAGGGTCTTTTCAAATGAGTCAGCTCTTTGCATCAGGTGGCCAAAGTATTGCAGCTTCAGCTTCAACATCAGTCCTTCCAATGAGCACTCAGGACTGATCTCTTTTAGGATGGACTGGTTGGATCTCCTTGCAGTCCAAGGGACTCTCAAGAGTCTTCTCCAACACCACAGTTCAAAAGCATCAATTCTTCAGCGCTCAGCTTTCTTTATATAGTCCAACTCTCACATCCATACATGACCACTGGAAAAAAACATAGCCTTGACTAGACAGACCTTTGCAGGCAAAGTAATGTCTCTGCTTTTTAATATGCTAAGTTGGTCATAACTTTCCTCCCAAGGGGTAGGTATCCTTTAAAAAATTTCATGGCTGCAGTCACCATCTGCAGTGATTTCGGAGTCCAAAAAAATAACGTCAGCCACTGTTTCCCCATCTATTTGCTATGAAGTGATGGGACTGGATGCCATGATCTTAGTTTTCCTGAATGCTGAACTTTAAGACAACTTTTTCACTCTCCTCTTTTACTTTCATCAGAGGCTCTTTAGTTCTTCACTTTCTGCCATAAGGGTGGTGTCATCTGCATATCTGAGGGTATTGATATTTCTCCCAGAAATCTTGATTCCAGCTCATGTACCTCCTCAAGGAAGTCCAGTTCCTTAACCCAAGATGGTCAGACAGTCCAGACAGCTTTATCCCAAGGCCTAGCACAATGCCAAGCATGTCTACAGATGGAAAAATAGGCCTTAAAACTTTTGTGAACAAATGACTCAGTGAATTTCTGAGCATCATTTAACTCAACTGCACCATGATCACTGTAAGGACTGAAGCGTTTTTCAAAGGTTTCCTTCACTTGTCAAGAGTCTTAGTTACTCAAACGAAGGAGAGACTTTCTGGGCAGAGTTGGACTAATGGCCCAGCTGAATCCAGGCCTCAAAGGCCCTCATCAGAACAGCCTCACTAACAATCAGCTCCTCTCATCCCTGCTTCTGTCACCCTATGGCCCTGTTCTCCCTGGATCTTCAAGTAAAGCAGATTGCCTTCCGCAAGGTGGGTGGGCCTCAGCCAATCAGTTGAAGGCCCTGAGACAGAAAACAGGTTTTCCAGAGAGGAAAGGATGGAATTGGGCCTCAAGACTATGACACAGAAACCTTGTCTGAGCTTCCAGCCTGCCAGCCTGCCCTATAAATTTCAGACTCAAAATTGCAGCATTTACTCTTACCTGAATATCCAAACTGCTAGCCTGCCCTGCACATTTTGGACTTGCCAGCCCCCACAATCATTAGCACCAGTTCCATAAAATGAGTCTATTTCTGTAAATCCTGTGGGTTCTGCTTCTCTGGAGAATCTTGAGTGATGATGCCCTGGCTTACCCAGAGGCAGGTTGAATAAAACCTCTGGTTCACAAATCTTCCATAATGACATGAAAGAGAATTGGGAAATTTCCCTAAATTAAGGGAATCAGGTAGATAAAAAACTAAAAGACATCTATATATTCCTCAATGTCAAACACTTAGGTATTTTTAAGTAGGTTATTAATATATCATTCTTTTTCCCCCAGGGAAAAAAAATATTCTCCAATATTCCTCATCCTCCACTTAAGTTTCTTGTACACAACTGACACTTTATTACTTACATTCTTGGGGGTAGGGGAAGAATCAGATTATAACAATATTACTACCCAGAACATGACAATAAACCATAGTGTTGGGGAAATTCATGTTAATCTGATACCACTTTTATTAAGATCTTGCCACATTTTAGTTTTCCTTTAATAAAAAAGCAGAAATAATAAAGTATTTCAGCTTTTGGATGTTTAAATAACCAGACATAGTTTAATCTCAGAGCATTACACTGATAGCTAAGAAGGATGAACACTGACATATATTATTATAGCAAAAATGTAGATGTTATGAAGATGATCAGATGATAAATACATTATATTCTCTCTTGGATTATGGCTGTTAAAATGTCTTTGGAATTGAATAGCAAAACCTCAAGGGCAACATTTGTAACAGGGTCAAACTGATAAAAGGAAAGCTTTATTTTCCTCTTGGGAGATTCAGAAGAAAATAATTTGGTCAAATATGAAACTCTAGGATTATTTTTGTCTAAAAAATTGATCTGAAAACTCAGGCAAAACAGAACTATGCTGTGCCTCTATTGTTAAGAATTATGCTATCTCCACCTAAAAATCTTGTAAAGTGGTGGAACTGACTTAGGCATTCTGTGTACATTTCGTTTCGCTCTTCTTTTGATATATTTTCAGAATAGCAAGGCTTGAATGTTTTAATAAGATAGGATAATGGTCTATCAGTTCATTGGGTGTAACTACAAAATGATAAATTAGAACTAGACATGGAAAAGCATGTTAATTTCTTAAAAATAGAAAAGTATACATTTGGAATTTGTTATGCACTGAGCATACGCTTAGAATTTCTACAGTCGTTCATAGAACATAAACTACATTATTCCAGGACAATTGAAAGGTATACAATCAGCCATTTGTTTTATGTAAAACATTGAAAGGTTTACAAACCACTCAAATTAATCTTTGGAACATCCAAATTGATTGTTTCATACGTACAGCTATTTTATCTGTAAGTGCGATACTTTAAAGACACATAGAGCCTTACTACACATTGCTTGGACATGTGCAGATGAAGCAATAATACATTTTTTAAATGCTATGAAAGAATCCAGAAAAAATGGCAGAATAAATGCACACTACAGTGGCAAGGCCTGAGCTGATTAGGCGTGCGCCGTGCCAAGGCGTACAGCAGCGATCTTCTCGTCGAAACAAAACAAACAATATTTGTTAAAGTGGTTTGGTGTTTTGCTGTGCATGTACACATTGAAATACACATATCACACAATATTAATGAAATAATTTTGCGTGTTTTCCCTTAGCACTCTCAGAAGGACCAACAGACATATTAGATGTCTGGCTCTGAGTAATCAGCATGGTAGGAACTCTTAGGACTTTGATTCAGAAATTGCGTAAAAGACTTTTGGACAGATTGCTTTCAGAGTCTTGACCTAGTCTTTCAAATATCCTTAGCGGAGGCATACTTCACTCATCAGGGAGGGATTCGAGGCAAAAGGTATTTGATTTGAAATCTTGGCTTCTTTCTCCCAAAGCCTCCTTCATGCCTGTACACGCTCTGCACCCTGCCTAATACTGCCCCTCACTTTCAACAGTTAACACTGGGCTGGGACAGACTGGATCACACAGCACATCCTTAGGGACCTCTTCAGGTTGTCTTACAGGGCTGGGGCGGAGCAGCAGAAAGCCTGGTGCTTGCTCACCCCAAAGGATAATAAACGCTGGAATTAAACTTATTTACATTGAACATCTGATGAGATTTTTAAACCCACTTTATTTGGGTTTGGGAATTATGAACATGCATACGAGATATTGGTCAAATAATGTATTTAGATATTAAATAATAACACAGGGATATTACCAAAATCCTATTTTCTTTTAATATTTTATCAAGACTTGGTAGATTTTAGTAATAATTACAAACATTTGAAACAAGACAAAACTTTATATCCTGATTCTTAGTTCCAAATTACTTTAGGCACCAATAATAATATTATGATAACAAAAATAATGTTCCTGTGGTCGTGTATGGATGTGACAGTCGGATTATAAAGAAAGCTGAGTGCAGAAGAATTGATGTTTTTGAACTGTGGTGTTGGAGAAGATTCTTGAGAGTCCCTTGGACTGCAAGGAAATCTAACCAGTCCATCCTAAAAGAGATCAGTCCTGGGTGTTCACTGGTAGGACAGATTTTGAAGCTGAAACTCCAATACTTTGGCCACCTGATGCGAAGAGCTGACTCATTGGAAAAGACCCTGATTCTGGGAAAGATTGAGAGCAGGAGGAGGAGACGACAGAGGATGAGATGGTTGGATGGCATCACCGACTCGATGGACATGAGTTTGAGTAAACTCCGGGAGTTGGTGATGGACAGGGAGGCCTGGCGTGCTGCGATTCATGGAGTCACAAAGAGTCAGATACGACTGAGCGACTGAAGTGAACTGAATATTTATTTTTAAGTTCTATATTTGCATCAGCTCATATAACCCTAACATCCTTGTGAGGTTGGTTCTATCATCACTATTTGCAGGTGAAGGAAGAGAGAAAAAGAGACAAAGAAACTTGCCAAAGATTACACAACTGGTGAGAAGCAGAGCTGGGATTGGCATGCAGTCCAGTTCCGGAGCCTGTGCTCAGAAGGCAGCAGCTGCTTTTTGTTGAAGTTTCTGAAATGTTGTTTTATATATATATATATATATATATGACTACATGGAACACAGCACACCAGCCTTTCCTGTCCTTCACTACCTTCCAGAGTTTGCTCAAACTCATATTCATTGATTCGATGATGGCATTTCATCCTCTGTTGCCCCCTTCCCCTCCTGCCCTCAATCTTTACCAGCATCGGGGTCTTTTCCAGTGAATCGGCTCTTCGCATCAGGTGGCCAAAGCACTGAGCTTCAGCTTTGGCATCAGTTGTTCCACTGAATATTCGGACGTGCTGAAAGTCCTGGATGCAGAGCTCTCAGCCTGACCTTGGGACTCTGTTCAGTGCTTCTTCCACTAAGCAGGCTTCCCGCTGAATGCCACTGACCCTTACGATCTGGGAGGACCCCCACGCCGAGCTAAGAAAGGGAAGAGCAGGCAGGCCCTATCCCCCAGCCACCTACCCTCTGGTCGCTTTCTTCTCCTCTGCTAGTCTTAGCAGAGGAAGAATTAACCCCTTCCTACAGGACTCCCCAGGACCTCTTCTGGACAGGGGCGGGTGTCCGTGAATGCAGCTGTGGGGAGTGGAGAGTGAACCTCAGCACCAGGACCCATCCTGCCTTTGCGCGCTCCCTGCACATCAGGGTGACAACTCGTCCCGACCGGCCTAGAACCCACGTGTAGCACAGAAGTCCCCTCACCCTACCTCACGTAGAAGCAGAGCCTCAAGGCCTCCAGAACCATCCCGGAGGCCGTCTCCTTTCTGTGCCCTGAAGTTTACAGCGCCTGATGCTGGGCTACCACCAGGCTAGACATCACACATACTCATTCCCAGTGCACTGACGCTTGGCGTGAAGTGAAGAAATTCACCGACGACAGATCAGCAGAGTCAGTAAATGGGAGATCTGAAAGGAACACAGACCTCAGCATCTCAGCGTGGCATTTCTGCACTGGGGGCCAGAAGCTATGGTCAAAGGAAACCACACAGTCTGCATTTAATGGAACACAGGTTTGTAACCTTGGCATGAACAATAGCCTCCATTATAGCTTCACATTTATTTCTTGATAAGCTTGTGTTGTCTACCCCATGGAGGAGTGACTCTCTGGGTTAGCTGCCATCTCATTGTCTAGTCTAATGATAAGACCTCAAGTTCTGAAAAGGACACAAAGTGAGCAGACACAAGGTAATCCTAGGTTCTGTGCAGCCTGAGGTTTATACAATTTGGGGGTGCTGTTTGAGAAACAAAATATAACAACACAAATACTATTTTGCAAAGAGAAAATAGGGCTTCCCAGATGGTGCTAGTGGTAAAGAATCTGGTAAAGGAGACACAAGAGATGGGGGTTCAAGCCTCAATCTCTGAGTCAGGAAGATCCCCTGGAGAGGAAGCGTCACCCCACTTCAGCATTCTTGCCTGGAAAATTTCCAAGGACAGAGGAGCCTGGTGGGCTACAGTCCATGGGGCCACAAAGAGTCGGACACAGCTGAGCACAGCAGCAAAGAGAAAATAGAAAGATGGTTCGATCTTTCATTTAGCTTCCTGGTTAATTTAATTTTTTTCTTTTTTTTACTGATAGTTTGAAAAACTATCTTTCATCTTCACAACTAGTTATTGGTTATGACATGCACATTTTTAGAATTGTCAAATTTGGGAAATCCAAAATTTCTCTCACAAGTGAACTACATGATTTAAGTGTTCTTCAAGTTTTCTCGAACAGAAGCTAATCTTAAATATTCTGAATTCATGAAACCATTAACTAGCCTATTGTCAGTCCCCTGCGGTAGCAGCTTATTGGCACAGATCTATGGGTTATTTTTCACTGGTGTCACAACTTTACGTAAAAACAGCAGGAAATTCAAGTCTTTTTCCTATGGGTTCATATGAATCACTTCTCTTCATTATTGGGTTATCAAGAAATCTGAGAGCTATTTAAAATGTATCTCTTTCTCCAGATGAATTATTGGTTTTGGTTTAACATGTTTGCTATTTGGAAATCCCAGACTGCTTTGGGACAAGATAATCAGATTTGCTAAGACACGGTTCAATACGTTGGAAGGCAGAAAGCATCCAACCTCACAAACAGTTACTTGCTCATGAAGCGTTACTACAGGCCATTGTCCTACAAAGGAAGAAATGGTGACAAATTTTGTTTTACATAATTTGCATGAGAAAAACAAATCAATATATGGACACACTTATAATATGTAATATGTATTGCATTACAGATTTTATTTTCTTGGGCTCTAAAATCGCTGTGGACAATGACTGCAGCCATAAATTTAAAAGATGCTTGCTCCTTGGAAGGAAAGCTATGGCAAATCTAGACAGTGTATTGAAAGCAGAGACATCATTCTGCCAACAAAAGTCCAGATAGTCAAAGTTATGGCCTTTCCAGCAGTCATGTTTGGATGTGAGAGTTGGACCATAAAGAAGACTGGGTGCCAAAGAATTGATGCTTTCCAACTGTGGTGCTGGAGAAGACTATGGAAAGTCCCTTGGACAGCAAGGAGATCAAACCAGTCCATCCTAAAGGAAATCAACCCTGAATATTCATTCGAAAGACTGATGCTGAGGCTGAAGCTCCAATATTTTGGCCACCTGATGCAAAGAGCTGACTCACTGGAAAAGACCTTGATACTGGGAAAGATTAAAGGCAGG
This sequence comes from Oryx dammah, assembly GCF_014754425.2. Classification (NCBI taxonomy): domain Eukaryota; kingdom Metazoa; phylum Chordata; class Mammalia; order Artiodactyla; family Bovidae; genus Oryx; species Oryx dammah. Next base: position 85,005,015 of record NW_024070188.1, on the reverse strand, counting down.
AGGAGAAGGGGACGATGCTTGGATGGCATCACTGACTTGATGGACATGAGTTTGATCAAACTCTGAGAGATAGTGAAGGACAGGGAAGCCTGGCGAGCTGCAGTCCATGGGGTCACAAAGCATCAAATATGACTAAATGACTGAGCAACAGATGTACCGCGTTATTGTGAGAACACAGTCCTCCCCTTTCCATTTTCTCGCACATCCAGTACATCATATAACCCTTACATATCCAGGAACTTACCAGCGTGCACCTGTGGTTCCACACACTCCTGATCTTACTTCTCCTCTCGTGTTTGCTGCGTGGGTCTGCAGCCTGTAGCACAGGACACGCTCGTACCGAGATACGCCCAGCAGACCTCCAGGTGATGCCCTTTCTTGTGTTGGCACAGTGAGAAGGAAGAGTGAACCACAAAAGGCGTCACACTGAACTTACGCTCAGTGTATCTCCACATCAATTTCCTCTTAGCCAGATCCCACGACTGCCAAGTGCCCCTCTTAACGTCCACCGCAGAGGGGAGACGTGACAGAAGGAAGCCAGAGCAGAAAGAGACAGCAGCATAACCAACTGCGGTTACAATACCTACTTCCTCAAATTTTCTAAGGACACATGGCCGTGTGAACGCCCTGCCTAGGCCCTCCCAGGGTTGAGGACCAGGGTCATGCCACTGAGTGGCCCTGTTATCTTCACAGCACAGCCATCTCTTCACAGACATGATCAAATCTACCAAAATCAATCAGGTGATATTACCTGGATAAACTCTCCCTGTGTCGATTACTAACAACGTCATCCTATAAAAGAAGGAAAAGAACTGGCTAAAACATTCAACTGTCCTCACAGTAAAATATCAACACTACAATGAAATCATCATTCTTGACTTTGAGCAAAGCAATGACAAATTCACTGAGGAGGCAACCAAAACACATTCCTGCTGTGTGAAGTAAATGTGTTTAAGGCTTATTATATCCTGTAAGTAATAATCAGAGAACTCCAAACAAGACTGCTAGACGCATGGTATGCAGTCTGTGCATCTATGCTGATTTTTATAAGGTTTCAGAAAGAACCAAGATGGTTATTCATATATAGAAAGTCCTGCAGCCTTTCTCTTCGGGTTATACAAGTCTTAAGCCATCATATTTGGAAAGATTAAGCAAACTAACCCAAACACTGACTTGTTTAGTGCTAGGCACTGTTGTCAAGATTAGGCTAGGCAACGAAAGTAAGGTTTCATAAGCGAGCTTTTAAATGTATAAAGAAGTAAGGACTAATCTTGCGCATGCGCGCTAAGTCGCTTCAGTCATGTCCGGCTATTTTTGACCCTATGGACTGTCACCTGCCAGGCTTTTCTGTCCAAGGGATTCTCCAGGCAAGAAGGCTGGAGTGGGCTGTGATGCCCTCCTCCAGGGGATCTTCCCGACCCAGGGATCGAACCCGCGTCTCTTATGCCTCCTGTATTGGCAAGTGGGTTCTTTACCACCAGAGCCACCGGGGAACCCCTAAGTAAAAATCTTATCTGATGCTAATAAAGACTAAGATGTAAGATCATGCAGTTAATGCTCCTTCTGTATCAGTAACTGACAATCACAGATCTCTATGGCCTTGAACTTTGGGTGGAAGATCAGAGACACAGAGTATACTGTACAGTTGTAATATTTTCTCCTAATTAGCAGGAATTATCACTTGGAATACAGTTGAAGTTCCCTTGTACAATTCATGGAGGGTACACTTTATTTCCCTGGAGAAGGAAACGGCAACCCACTTCAGTATTCTTGCCTGGACAATCCCATGGACAGAGGAGCCTGGCAGGCTATAGTCCATGGGGTTGCAGAGTCAGACATAACTGAGCGACTATCATTCATGCTCTATTTTGTTTGCTGGCATATATTATTTAATTTTAATCTTCAACATGATGGGATGAAATTTTTGATGTCTTCTTGTCAATATTATTGTATTTGATATACCTAAAAAACACTTTCACTATGTTTAATAAATTCCTTTAATAACAATATATGCCAGCAAGAATCATAACAATTTCTATCCAAATTGTTAAATTTCTGATTCTGTTTCAATAAAAATGTTCTCCCTAAAAATACACACTTTGCAAATCTGGCCTGATTTCTTCTATAAAGTTTGTTTCACATAGCAATGAACAGAAAAAAAAATCCAAATCAACAAAAGGAAACATTTAACTAAAAAACACTTAACTGGTGACCTTACCATTAAGGAAAACCATGCAATACGATGCAGTCCACATCAACTTAGAACATCTAAGACTCGGCAGACCATAAATATCAGTCTAATTTTCACGGGTGGACAGAGTCAGCTGGACCTGGCATGGACCCAAATGGATCTCTTCCTCAAAAACCTTACTGACCTTTTAACCACTTAGAGATTGCAATCCCTTTTATGAATTTTTGCATTAATAATTTTTGGTCCCATATAATTTTGTAACTAAATAATGATACAAAAATACTATTTTAAATTTTGTAGTCAACTTGGGCTTCCTTTTTCAACCAAACTATAATCTCCTAGAGAGCAAGATGTATACTTTGTACTCATCTACATTTTCTATCTGCCTAGCTTAGAATAGAGTCTTATAATCAGGAAATACTTGTTGGATTAAAGCCTATACTGTGTCATTCTATGCAGTCCTCTTCCAGATCATGGGTCTGGGCTTGAGAGAGGCTATCACAGAAATAGCCTCATATTCATCCATTTTTATCAGTGATAGGAGGCTCAACCCACTTGGGTCCCAAACTGCTCCAAGTACAAAGTCTATCCACACAATCTCAGTAAAATCAGAAGGAAAAAGTACAATCACGGACCCTGCTTGGGTCTACCTGCCCTGCTGTGCTTTTGTGACTGCTGACAAAATCACTGACTTCCGCTTGTGTGAGCTGCGACTGCAGTAGTGATCACACAGACTTCACCTTGGCCCCTGATGAGGATGTCTGGGGCCACTCTCTCATCGCACCTCTGGCCCAGCGGGTTGATGATGACTTGCTCACCTTCCAGAGCCACACCACCGATTATTTCAGTTAAAGTCAGGGACATATTACACACACCACTTTCCTGACTGGGTGGCTCCCAACCTGTGGATCACTTCCAACAGGGCAACGGTAACCAAGGACAGCCTCGTTTTACAAAGCCTTCCTAGTTGTCTGAGTGCTATGCACCCTATTGCTGGGTCCATCCTGTGGGGCTTGGGGAGCAGAACCCCCAGCCTGGGGCTATCTTCCTAATGATCTGGGTAGATGGCAACCCCACGAGAGAAACCAGGTGATTGAATCAGAGTCGGATTTGCACTCACAGGGTCCTGAAGGGTGCACCAACCACGTGGGCCTGCAGATGCCATTTGGGTAAAGAAAGAAGCGCCGTGTCCAGGAACAACCAGGGTGGATTATCAGATTTTCAAAATAGGTTTATACATTTCTTTAACCCCTCATTCTGATCATTACCCAGAATGTGGACAGAAGATGACCCCTCTCTGGGGACAACTGCATTTGGTGACTGCAGTGTCTTACTAAAGTGTAAAAGCGTGTGGACTAGGAAGAGATAAAAGAATTTTGGGGAGTCAGTTTTTGAAGACTCCCAGTGCTTCCCCTGGTGGCTCAGAGAATAAAGCATCTGCCTGCAATGAGGGAGATCTGGGTTCGATCCTTGGGTTGGGAAGATCCCCTGGAGGAGGAAATGGCAACCCACTCCAGTATTCTTGCCTGGGAAATCCCATGGACAGTGAAGCCTGGTGCAGACTACAGTCCATAGGGCCACAAAGAGTCGGACACAACTGAGCATTTCACTTTCTTTCTTTTTCAGTGCTTACTGATGCTTAACAATGCCTGTGGACTGCAGGCAGAGTGGAATGTCCATCAGCCCACTCTTGAGTGGTTTTGCAATAAAAAGCATAAACTCTATCAGACCGCAAACATGAAAGTTGGGAAAAGTATATTTCAAGGGCCCAGCAGTGGGGCTAAAGCGAGCTGATCAGAATGCAGCAGCAGCGCGGCTGAAAAGAATGCCAGCAGTGACGAAGTACCACCCTCCCAGAGCCTCAAGAGGAGGCCAAGGGTCTGATGTGACGGGTCTTCCAGGAGCAGGTGGGGGCAAGGCCCTGGGCAAAGTGCCCCTGAGATACAAACAAGACTCAGGTCTGGCAGGCAGTGGTAGCTCTGGGGCAGAACCAGAGTTCTTCACTTTGTCACTTTGCGCCCCGCCTGTGATGGTGAACATACCACCTCACCCAGTGTGAAAACGGGTCCAGGCAGCCCCGGTGGCCGTCTGGGCAGTATAGGCTCCATTGGTAGCTTGAGTCCAGTCAGTCTAGTCAGAGAGCAGGGCCATACTCTGGGCACCTATATGAGGGACCCAGAGGGTTCGATCAACGGTGTGATTTGTTTCCATGGCCTGCAATTCCCTCAAATAAATAACTTAACAGTGTGTAGTTTTCCAACAGTGGCAGATCAAGTAACGAGGCCATTGGCAACCGACTAAAATAAGAGTCAAGAAAAATATAACAAGAGTTATTAAGAGGAATATTGACTACAGCTGGCCTTGAGCTCTGCCTACGGAAAGGAGCATCCATGTTCATTTTTTTGTTTTGGCCCAGTTGGAGCTGGCATTGAGCAAGTATGGCAGCCCAGTGAACAGCACTGGGTCTCCTCTTAGCCTGATCACAGGAGAAGCAGGCCCAGACAGAGGTGTTTAGGAGAACCTTGATAAACTGGAGGCCCTACAGAGCCACCAGCTTTGCTTCAGGTGGCAAATTGGGAGATAAGTTTCCCCTCCTGGATAGCTGTCTCTTTTTCACATGAAGCCACGATGTCACTGGAGTCAGGCTAGATGTGTTCCTGAAAATACTATTTCCATTTGACGAGCTAAGCTTGTTGGACCCTTCCCACACCTCGGTCACTGAGTCCAAGCTGACCTATGCCAAAATGTGAGCATTAGGGCAGAGAATCACAAGACCTCTTTGGATCAGGCACCCAGTTTTGGCAACAGCCCAGTTGTAAGCTAACAGCTGCTTTGCAAAAAAGTGTTGTTGTTGTTGTTTTAAATTTATTTATTTTTTTAATTGGAGGCTTATTATTTTACAATATTATAGTGAGTTTTGCCATGCATTGACATGAATCAGCCATGGGTGTACATGTGTGCGCCATCCCGAAACAAAAAGGTGTTTGGGGCAGCCGAGTCGAAGAGGTGTAAGGACAAAACTCCAAGGGGTGCTTCCAGGCAGAGGCTGCCCCCACTTCCAAGCTCTAGTCTCCGAAACCATCAGTCACAGAGGCTTGGAGCTCAGGTAACGGGGCCTCCAGAGTAGAGCAGGAACTATAGATTGCTGAGTGGCTTTCGACACAGCCTGTTGATTTGGGTCCCACCCAATGATGCTGACGCATGAGTTATGTGATATAAAGTTCAGGGAGAATGCCCGAGTGGGACACACACTGTCCCTATATTCAAAGAGTAATTAGGCCACAGGGCCTCCTTTTGGGCAGCGAGGATGAAGAGCCACAAGTCTTCTCTTATCTGAGTGACCTTGAGGAGAAGAAGTGCACGCACCAAGTGAAAGGAAAACCTGAATGGGGCTGACTCTAGAGAGCAAGACGCTGCTTCCTAACCTAACCCCAGAGATAGTTAGGTTAGGAAGTAACTTTAATTGTAGTAAATATAAGTATTAGAGCTTATAAACATTGACGGTGAGGAGCCAGAAGAAAAGAAAGGAAAAGAAACATTGGACAGCTGGTGAGGATTTCACAGCTAGAACCCAGAAAGGATGAATTTTTTTTCTACTACATATCATTCTGTTTGAGACATAGATATTGATACAGATACAGATATGAAATAGATATTATAAATAGACATGCTTATCACTTAAACATCTTCCGCTTTATTTATTTTTCCTGAGGACCAATAGAAGGAGGTAAGAATCCAAGGTAAAGGATAATCGTTTGAGTTTCAAACTAGACTGGATTTTGTATTCAATATAAATTACAATTTATGGCAATGATCTCTCAAAGAGATTATTTTAATCTCCTAATGTAAGTGGTCTGAACTCTAATGACCCATCATTTCTTCCGAAATTATCTGCCAGTTTTGAAGATGTACTTAGACCTTTCTAATCAGTTTGTTATACTTTACTTCAGGTCATAAAAATCCTATGTCATCATTACATCGTCTCCTGATGCATTCTGCTTTTTTGCAACATGTACTAACCTTGAGTAGATTGTGTTAAAAGGTGTACATAGTAAGTGAACTCTTCTAGTACTTTATGTGGTACCTCAAAACAAAGTAGTCTATAATATTCTGCTATAATGAATACAAAGTATATGAGTGTATCTTCAAAAGTCTTAGAAGCAACAGAAATAGAAAATAACCAGGCTATAAAACTCAGTTAACAAATTTGGTAGATGCTGATATAAGTAGAAGTTACATATGATGATTTCCATAAAATGCTAAAGTCAGCTAAAGATTGTTATTCATATTCAAAATACAACTATACAAGGAGAACGCCATGCCAGGTTGTATAATCACAGAAGATAGAATGCATCAGTTTGTTCTGACTTTAAAAAATCACTAGAGAGTATTACTCTGACAAGGCTGATTTAGGCAGTAAACAATGATCTACTTATATCATTGTAGAAAAGATATCCATGAGATCTAGGTTAACAAGCTATAAAGTACATTTTTATTGCTCAAAGCAGCAACTAAGAATAGTCTGAAGTAAAAGACTCCTATTTTTAAACTACTGCAACATTTAAAGCTGGGTTTTCAATTTGTCAACCCATCTAAAAAACTGAATAAAATAGCCTGATTAGTGGCAAACAGAATTCAAGGAAAGATTTTTTTTTTTTAATGGATCAATGGTGTAGAAAATTTGGTATCATCTGAGCAGACTTAAAATAGAGTATATATTATGGAACAATATAGAGTTCTTCATTACTACAACTACCTTGATGAATAACAGCTAAAAATAAACATTGAAAGCCTGAGGGTCATAATGGCTTATCAAGTGAGATGAATACTTTATCTAGTCCAGTTTTCAGGTGAGATGAATACTTCATTTAATCCAATTGACACTTCCACAGTGTCATTATTATTTGCTATTTTAACATGCTTTTGAAAGTTTATGCTTCTCTTACCACTGAAGCCCAAATTAGCCAATAAATGAGCTTCTAAGCTGATAGCTATGACTGTAATAATGATACCATAGAAGGATATTATTTTGAAAAATATACCTATGTCCTCTTTTCAAATTCTGACCTTCTTCCCTACTGCTACAGCAGCTACATCTTGTTGCCTTAAGGAAGAAAATCAGAGACAAGTTACAGTAGAAAATTGCTTCCCACGTGGCGCTAGTGGTAAAGAACCTGCCTGCCCATGCAGAAGACTTAAGAGATGCGGGTTTGATCCCTGGGTGAGGAACATCCTCTGGAGAAGGGCATGGCACCCCACTCCAGTAATCTTGCCTGGAGAATCCCCATGGACAGAGGAGCCTGGCGGGCTACAGTCAATACGGTGGCAAAGAGTCAGACACGACTGAAGCGACTTAGCATGCATGCATCGTAGAAAATTAGCACAGAAGGGTTCTTCAACTCCAGGCCGTTAGTGTATCCAAAGCAGAAACAAGCCAGTGGCACCCCCGAGCTCCACACAAACATGACCGATTAAGGAAATGCTCTTGAAGTCCCTCTCTGAGAGGAGAGCATACCCCCCGGGCTGAGCTGGGGGAGCCCTGGGGAGACCTCAGAAAGAGACTCTGTGCTCGGACCTTCTTTACTCCCCACGCTCCCGCGAGCTGAGGTCGGGAGTGAGGTGACCCATGGCGAAGAGCAGAAGGGGACTGCAGCCTCTCTCCTGGGGAGAGCCCCGGGAGGGCGCCAACTTCCAGGTTCCTCTGCCGGCAGGCTTGGCAGCCGCTGGAGTAGAAACAGCCGTGCCTCACGTCCCGGTGATCAGCTCACGGGCTCCGAAAACGGCCAAGCCCCGAGAGCAGCCAGTGGACTCCATGGGCGGAAGAGGCACGCAGACCGCTTCCCGGAGCTCCAGCAGGATGCCTCGCACCTGCACGGACAGAGCGCGCAAGAGTCCGTGGACCCAAACCGGTGTGAAGGAGCCAGCCGCAGACCCGGGCTCAAGCGCCTGTCTCAGCCACTGCTTACCCAGATGGGTGCCAGTGAAGACGAGCTCCTGGTCCCGCGCTGAGTGCTGGCGCGTTCTGTCAGCCAAGGCTGAGGACCAAACCCCCATCCCACCTCCAGCAACTGGATTCTCTGCACCAAGACTGGTTAAACCGAACCCTAAGGAATGAAGCAACTGTTCAAATATAATTGAGGTGGCACAACTATTTCATGGATAACATGTATTCTTTTCCCCTCAGAAATGATTTAAATTACAAAAAATTAATACTATCTAGAGTTTATCGTTCTCATCCCTGCATGCTTATCTCCCAGCAAAAGCAAATGGAAGTGTCTGATAATTGTAAGGGAGTAGACACTGATGTGGGCTTCCCTGGTAGCTCAGATGGTAAAGAACCTGTCTGCAATGCAGGGGACCCAGGTTCGATGCCTGGATCAGGAAGATCCCCTGCAGAAGGGAAGGGCTGCCCACTGCAGTACTCTTGCCTGGGAAATCCCATGGACAGAGGAGCCTGGTGGGCTACAGTCCATGGGGTTGAAAAGAGTCAGACACAACTGAGTGATCAACACACAGACACTGACACACTTAACCCTAGATGTGTGTTACAAAAATAAGATAGGAAAATAAGTTTTCTCTCTGTGACACACCAATAGCTGAAACTTTACAAAGCAGCAAACGCTTGAAAACTGTAAGACAATTACTCAATTAAAATGAGCAGGAGAGTGGCGGGACATGCCTTCTGCTTACACTCCTCACATTCTTACCGCCTCGAAAATGAGAGTTAGTTACACTTTGAGGAATTAAGGAACTGATCTCTGAACCTGCAGGAGAAGCTCTGCCATGTATTTATTTTAAGTCACAGAAGGCTTTAGCGGGTGCACAGGATACATAAGCACAAGGCAGGTTTTTGAAGAGCAACACCTCCTAATAAATGAGAACAGAAGACTGGCCCTGGAGAAAAGAGGCGGATGGTGAGAAGACAGAGGACACGGAAGAATCTTGGTCTTAGCCTGACAAGGACTGGCCAGGGAGGCTGGAGGAACCAGGAGAAAGAAAAGCCCTCGAGAAAGACCAGGAAAGAGAGTTTCAAGCAAGAGGTGTGCTCAAAGGGTAAGACGATTGCGGAAAAAATCATTTCTCTTTGACAGTTTATAATCCCTGTTCTGTACAGTGTAGTGTTTAAGTGACCCAAATGTCAACAAGCGTTTGAAGACCAAGTTTAACTCAGAAAATGATATGGCAATCGCAGCATCTTCAGCAGACATGGTGACTCCGTTAACCTTCAGCCTCTACTCCACCCTTGAAGCTGAGCAAGATCCTCAGCAAATGCTTCTTGTGACTCGAGAACAAGGGGAGTGTGGGACCACACGGCACAGTTTCAACAAGTCTGCCTCGGCCAGGCTGAAGTGACGCTTAGCATACTAGTCTCAGGCCCAGAATCTTTGAATTTTCACTGCTGAGCTAAGTTAGACACCGGGAACTGGATGAAACGCACATGAATATGAACCAAAGCACCCCTTCACATAATGCGTGACTCTGTACGGGAGAGGAAGTGACTTATGTTAACACTGTCCTTTTATGTTTTCAGCTCATCATGAACACTATTTCTAATTTAGTATGAAGCATTTATACCATGTACCACTGGTCGGTAAGAGTTATGAAGTAATTAGAAGTTTGCTCGTTTGCTTTTTTTTTTTCTAATTAGTTTCCGTTAGAAACAAATTGCAAATTCATAAAAAGTTGCAAAAAATAAAAATATTAGAAATAACATCCATATACTTTTTACTGAGATTCATAGACTGTAAATATTTTTTCCTGTTTGCTTTATAATTTTCAATCCACCTATTTATTGATCCATCCATCCATCACTTATCTTTGTATATGGTGTGTATATATATATATATATTAACATACATACACACACACTTTTAGAAAGTCTTTTCATGCATTCTGAACCACCTGATGCTCACTCTTGCTGGATATAAAGATTAAATGTACTAGGACTTCCCTGGTGGCCCACTGGTTAAGAATCTGCCTGCCAGGGCAGGGGACATGCATTTGATCCCTGGTCTGGGAAGATTCCACATGCCATGGGGCAACTGAGCCTGTGTGCACAACTGTTACTCCTGGGCTCTAGAGCCTGCGCTCTGCAACAAGAGAAGCCCGTACACCGCAAATAGAGAAAGCACGTGTGCAGCCAAAAATTAAATAAATCATTTTCTTAAAAGATCAAATGTACTAAATTTGCCTTGAGACTGTAAAATATTAAGTCACTGATAAGATCAAAGATACAATTTAAAAGAAAATATGAAATATAAAATCAAATTCTAAAACTAGTTAAATTATAAAAGCAATGTAAGTGATCAGAGGACCCACAAACCCTGCGACATGAGAGGAATGAAAGGGGTAACGTGCCAACCAGTTTGTGTATCATCAGAAAACGTCTTTATAATTACGTGAAATCATGCTTTAAACATTCTCACAAATTAATGGCCAGGTAAAGAGACGGCAGGCACCAATTAACTACGTCATGAAAGAAACGAAAAGAGAAAACGTGTTTATCGGACATTTCATGTCTGTCAGCCAGGTTATATAACACCAGCAAATATGGCTAATATCACAGCAGCAAATTATATGAAAGTGTGCTTTAAAAAATTTAACAGGTAAATTAGTGATCAGCTAAAAATCTGGTAGAATGAAACACAGGACTTTAACTCCTGTTTTAACTGTTTAAAAATTTGTTTCATTTAATAAATAGTAAGTGAATGTCTATTTTCAGACTCTGCTCCAGGGGCTGAGGACCCAACGGTGAGGGAAACTGAGATGACCCTGACCAGGAAGGTCACAGCTCAGATGGTTTATCTCATAAAAATGCTTGGGATCCACCCCAGGCTGCTCGGAGTTGCTGCAGTTTAGAAAATAACAATTCAGGATAGTGAGCCCTTATATGGGGATAAACAAGTGCTATGGGAGCCTTGGCAGGTAGCTCACAAAGGCTTCTTAGACAAGAGTCCTGTGAGCTCAAAACCCAAAGGAAACACAGAAGAAATGACCTGAGCAAAGGCCTGGATGCAGGATAGGACAGTTTTCTCCAGGTGTGATATTCCGAGAGGTAAGCCTCCATCTACTCCTCAGGATTCACGCTCAGCAGGAGCGCTTTATGTACCAGACCACAAGGCCTACTGTGTGAGTATAGCACGCCCTGGACTTCCCTTCTTCAGCCCGAATGAAAGTCCACAGGTGTGCACGTTTGCAAACCTCTTGGACATTACTATTCGGAATACCACTTTTTAAATTCTTTATTCGCATGCTGTTGTTGCAGCAGGGACATGCATGACTCTGCCCTCCTAATTTAAACTTCCTATAGGATTAGATTGAGGGCAGGAGGAGAAGGGGGCTACAGAGGATATGGTCAGATGGCATCGTCAACTCAATGGACTCAAGTTTGAGCAAACCCCAGGAGACAGAGAGGATAGGGAAGCCTGGCGTGTTGCAGTCCATGGGGTCGCAAAGTGCTGGAGACTCAGCGACTAGACGACAGTTTAGGATTAGAGCCGTTAATACAACTTTTTTCATAAGCATTTACCTTTCATGTGGGTGTTTGTGTGACTTAGACATGAAATCTAGATCTCATTTGAGCCCACGTGAAAATAAATTCATTATGAGCAGCAACCATTGAAGGTTTGTTCATTTTGGAGCCAGTTGTTAGGCAGACCCTGAAGCCAGGCTCTGAGGCAAAAATCCAGGTTTTAAGCTTTTGGTATAGTGTCAATAGGCACAATCCAAAGAATATAGTATACACGCTGAAAGAGGTCAAGATCATACAGTGGCATTTAGAATCCAGTGTTTTCAGCGTCAGCATCCTCATTAGCAGCTACCATCACAGGGACAGTGTTATCTGTTTCTGAATCATATCTAGAATAGCTGTATCTTTTTATAAATGCATCGGGTTGTGTATGTACATACTCCACCTGAGATGATACCGTGGGCAAGCGCCGAGCACTGCGTTCCTGATGCGTGCTCTCCACACATCTCTGGTCCGACTGGCATAAAACGTGGACAAGCTTATACGATGCCCCATTAAGATTAAAGTGATTTGTAGTTTTAGGGTGCCTTGGAAGGAGAATTCGGACAGGTACAATTTATTTTTACTGCATATTTTTGCAATATGCATGAGGCATAACAATTTATAGAAATTTTAAGATGTTTTATTCTGAAAGGAACATAAATTTTCGTTTCATCTTCTTTAAAGCACCCTTGTTTAATGATCATGACTGACCTTACTCTGTACAACCTAGAGTTACCTGAAAGGTACAAAGTGTTGTATTTCGCCACTCTCTTCACAAGCACCCAGAGCCTTTGGCTGCATGTCACCCTCTGCCACAGACATTCAAAACACCACAAGGCGCTCATTCTTCTGTAGCAGGTTAAGTGAGAGACTTTCTCCTTTGTTAGTCCTTTGTTTTTTCTACAATAGAAACACACACTGGTGTTTCAATTTATCTAATAAGGTCTGATGCTGGGAGGGATTGGGGGCAGGTGGAGAAGGGGACGACAGAGGATGAGATGGCTGGATGGCATCACCGACTCGATGGATGTGAGTCTGAGTGAACTCCGGGAGTTGGTGATGGACAGGGAGGCCTGGCGTGCTGCAAATTCATGGGGTCGCAAAGAGTCGGACATGACTGAGTGACTGAACTGAACTGATCTGAACTGAATAAAGGTCCTCTCCCCAGGTGGCATTGGTGATAAAGAATCCGCCTGCGGATGCTGGAGACGCAAGAGTCTCAGGCTTGATCTTTGGTCTGGTGGGAGGCTCCCCTGGAGAAGCCAATGGCAACCCTTAGATTTAAAGCTGCATCTGTCTCATCTCAAGTCACGCCCCGTCTGCATCGACTAGCCCAGGGCCTGGCACACGGCAGACGCTCAATAAGTATTTGTCAAATGAATACACAAATGAACGAGTTATCTCATGTACCCTAACCACAGATTAAAACCTTTACTGGATTAACTTCTTATCTCCTTTATTGAATTCACCTAAAATATGTATATTATGTAAGTACCGGTTAATACAAAGGAAGAGAACTGATGAATTTCAGCATCACGTGTGCATTACCCCCAAGGATTCCTGAATGAAGAATGGGGATGCGAGGCAGGCTCAAATACCAGGTCAACCAGGACCAGATCCATGCAGTGGCAATGTTACTTTTCGCCCAATATAGATACAATGAAACTTGTAAAGCCTTGAGCTTCTGAGTACAGTTCAGTTCAGTTCAGTTCAGTCGCTCAGTCGTGTCTGACTCTTTGCGACCCCATGAATTGCAGCACGCCAGGCCTCCCTGTCCATCACCAACTCCCGGAGTTCACTCAGACTCATGTCCATCAAGTCAGTGATGCCATCCAGCCATCTCATCCTCTGTCGTCCCCTTCTCCTCCTGCCCCCAATCCCTCCCAGCATCAGGATCTTTTCAAATGAGTCAGCTCTTCATATCAGGTGGCCAGGGTATTGGAGTTTCAGCTTCAACATCAGTCCTTCCAAAGAAATCTCAGGGCTGATCTCCTTCAGAATGGACTGGTGGGATCTCCTTGTAGTCCAAGGGACTCTCAGGAGTCTTCTCCAACACCACAGTTCAAAAGCATCAATTCTTCGGCACTCAGCTTTCTTCACAGTCCAACTCTCACACCCATACAAGAACACAGGAAAAACCATAGCCTTGACTAGATGGACCTTAGTCGGCAAAGTAACGTCTCTGCTTTTAAAGAGGGGTTAAATGCATAGCTAAATGCATAGTTTCATTGTGTTATCTTGTGAGTTATTTTCTCCCTTCACTAAAAGACTATTTCTAGAGAACACTTGAGACTCTTAATGTTAAAAATAGGCTATGTCTCTTCTGGCACAACTGGCAATAAAGTATTTATTTTATAATATGTATTTTACATGAAGTTTGATATTGTTCTTTTGTGAACTGATAGAGAATCATGATCAGGATTTTAATTTATGAGTAACATCGTGCAAACTGTGTTTTTTTTTTTTTTTTTTTCTTGAGGTAAGGAAGGCATGTAGGCTCTGGTGGAACAGTCTGAAGTTCCTTTGTGTGCAATTACACATCACAGGAAGCATAATATTCATTAAATAAAAATTTAAGTAGGTGTTAAAATTTTAATGTCAAATACAAAAAGCCAGCCTATAGTAGCAATATTTCTGGAACACGAAGAAGAGCAAAGCATCTTTAATTAAACTTGTCAACATATTCATTCACTCCACTCAGATTTAGAATGATGTGGGGCTTATATATATATGTTAATCTTAACTTGCTATGAATCACAGTAAACTGCAAGCTAAAAATGATTTACTATATGAAGTTAGAGGATTCATTTTTAATTTGCCCTATATGCACTGGTTCTCTCTCTGAATTCAAAGGTCCAGGAAACCTCCTAATTTTTCTAATAGTATTCATGAAATATCTTAATGTATAATATGACTCTCTAATCCCTAATTCCTGTTTCTAACATAGACAGATATTGATATATCTATATATACAGATATAGCTAACAGATTTCTAACACAGTTAGATAGTGATATTATACCTTTCCCCTTAAAAATCACCAAGAAAAGTATTTTTAAAAGTATCAAACACTCTACAAAAGTAAAATCTTTAGCTCTTAGTCATTAAAATATTTTTTGTTACTACTGTATTCAAAAAAGAACTAATCATTAAGATCGTTACATTGGTATAATTTTACTTAGAGATGAAACAGTAACAATTAAGTCCATCATAATAATTTTCTTCTCATTATTCACATTTATGACTTATTTTTTTAATTAAAACCTTTTTTTAAGCAGTCTATCGCTCTGATTTGTAGTTGTTTTTCTTTTTCTGGTCATGCCGCATGGCTGGCAGGATCTCAGTTCCCTGACCAGGAACTGAAGTTGGGCCAAGACAATGAAAGCCCAAAATCCTAACCACCAGGCCACCAGGGAAGTCCCACATAGTCACTACAGTGTAATATCTCTTGTTTCAATGTTATAATATTTAGTATCAATTTTACTGTAAATATATGAATTGTGACATTGCATCTCATCCACACTAATAGGTACAAACATCCAAAATTATATTTATCATTTCTCTAATATAAAAATGCCTCAGAATTCTAATCCACACATTTTATGCTTTTTGTTCATACTAGTTATAACTCACAATTACATTCTAAATTTAGAATTTAAATAGTTAAATAAACCTACCTCCCACCTTAGGTAAAGTTCTAAAAATAATATTATAAGAAATGATTTAAAGCACTCAATTTAGTTACCATGGTGACTGTTGCTATCTAATAATTTGGGGGTAGGAAATTGTTCATCATTATCTTTCCCTCTAGAAATAAAAAGAGCAACAATCTTAATCTTTTTAAATAAAAGCAGAAGGACCTTCTGATATTTTATTTCTGTGCTAGACAAGAAGGGGAAAGGCTGTTTCTGGAGCGAAGGACATTCTACAACAGGCTACTGAAAGCATTTCTATAAGATATAAGCACATTTGCTCTACATTTGGTCCTAATCAGTCCACGTCTGACTGTGGACTCCTGAATATTAAAGCGACTCGATACGAATGACAAAAGGAAAAGTTGGTAAGACTCCAGCCGCCCTGTTGACTCAGGGTGCGCTTGCCTGCTGGAAGTGGCTGGTGGCACCATGCTCTCCTCTGCACCACCAGAGGGCAAGAACGGAAGGCAGGAGTTTTCACTGGAGTCTCCCCTCCCGCACGTGATGTCCCCCTAATCAGAAGAAAGTTTCAGTGTGATTCAAAGTCTCTTGGAAACGCACCTTAAGTGAGGTTCCACCTGAGCCTCGCTTTTGTGGTTAACACCTCAGAGAGTGACCACGGAGCTTTAAAGTCTACCCCGATGGCAGCACCCACGTGATTTCTGTGATTTGTGCTTCACCCAGGAGGCATAATGACATGCAGGGGAGGTGGTGAAGGGGTAAGCTGCTGGGGGGACCATTTCTAAACTTGGGCTCTGCCTCGGGGAGGGAAAGCATACACAATGTTCCTTCTCATCACCATAGTTCACCTCAAACAAACACAGGGTACCATTAGAGACGGACCCAGGGCTCAAGCTCCAGTGAAATGGGGGAAAAGAAATGTTCAAGACGGAACAGTCAGTAGCATTCAGCGCGGCCTTCCCAGGTGACGCAGTGGTGAGGAATCCACCTGACAATACAGGAGACACAAGAGATGTGGGTTCGATTCCTGGGCCGGAAAGATTCCTTGGAGTGTATTCCAAGGAAATGACAACCAGTGTATTCTTGCCTAGAAAATTCCATGGGCTAGAGGATCCTGGCGGGCTACAGTCTGTGGGGCCTTGAAGAGTCAGACGCAACTGAGCACACAGACACACATCAGGGAGAGAAAACCTCCCTGGATATATAATTATTGAAGACTATTAAAAAAACAAGAAAGTATTAACAGATCTTAAGACTGGCAATCCTTTGCATTTAGCATTAAGCCCCCTGAGTGAAGGAAGCAACTATTACACAGAATTCTGCAGAGAAGACCAGCTTCGGACACAGACCCATGTCTCATAGAGGAAGAGGACAGGAGCTAATTCAGGACCTGCATGAGAAAAAAAAAGGTGTACAGAATAAAAAAGAAGGTATTTCCCCCGTCACTTTTGGCTAAGGGTTTAAAAAATCTTCAGTGAGAACGGATAGGGGAGGTCCAAACACCACACTACCCAGGAGCGACAGCTGAAAGAGTTTTAGTTGTGTATGTGTCCGTGGGTGTGTATGTGTCTGTGGGTGTGTATGTGTGTGTACGTAAGCGTCAGCCTGTGTAGAGGCCACACCCCGCTTCTTCCCTCGGTTGCCAGATGCTTGTGGGAGAGTTCTGACCAGCCTCTCTCCACACTGAAACAATCTAATCTGATCACTATATTTGGGGTGTGGGGGGTTCATTTGGCAGAGATTTAGGAAAAGAAATAAGGACGCTGCCGGCCAAGGTCACTTTTTGACAAGAGTGAAATCTGACGACGGTTGCTCTAATGACTAGCTGGCACTTCGTTTACTATTTATCTGTTGCTCTCTCATGTGCAGACCCTTTGGCTGAAAACTCTAATAGGAAGATAGACGAGTAATAAATTCATGCCTCCAAGCCCAAAGCCATAACTAATATAGGGAAATAAGAAATTATACTCCAATAGCACAGAATGAGAGGTGAATTAGCAGATAAAGTCTGAGAGGAGAGATTAAAGCAGCTTGTCTTATTAATAAAAATTCTTAAAGGTAACAACATTTTCAAGGGCAGTGGAAGCAAAATTAAAAAAAAAAAAAAATCTCTGAACTATTTGACAACCTAGCCTTCACCTGAGCATTTTTTTTCAGTCCCTCATGTATGGCCTGATTTGTCTGATTTAGAATACAAAACAAGTGCGAAACAGTCCATTCCAATATTGAGTTTATGCAAATCCCTAAAATAATCAATATTGCTAATAGGAGGTCTAACGTGAAAGTGCATCAGCAGAAGCACCACTCATTTGTAAGCAATAAAATCTGTTTCTAACTTGGTTTCATTTATCAGAAAGAAGGGAACTCGCGTTACAAGAAGTCTAAGCGCGGTGAGCTGGCTCTGCTGTCTGTGACCGACTGCTGCTGTGTGCTCGCTCAGCCGTGTCCGACTCGTTGCCACCCCACGGACTGTGGCCCGCCAGGCTCCTCTGTCCATGGATTTCTCAGGCAATAATACTGGCGTCAGTTGCTATTTCCAGATCCAGGGGATCTTCCCAACAGTGGACAATAACATGCTGGCTAACCTTTCTTTTCATGCACAGTGTTTGGCCAACATATCAAGGTGCTTTAAATGTGGCTAATAATGACATGCTAGTCACTGAAAGTTTTGACACCAAATTGGGTGTTAAGCCAGTTAGTATCTAGGAGAACACTTGGCCTGTTAGAAGTTAGCATTGACTCTTCACAGGTTGATTACAATGAAATTTAGCGCGTTTTGGCTTGAGTGCATTTAATGGCATTCAGTTAGAACTGGGTATGGAACAACAGACTGGCTCCAAATCGGGAAGTCAGGAAAGGCTGTATATTGTCACCCTGCTTATTTAACTTAATGCAGACTACATCATGTGAAATGCTGGGCTGGATGAAGCACAAGTCGGAATCAAGATTGCCAGGAGAAATATCAATAACCTCGGATACACAGATGACACCACCCTTATAGCAGAAAGCAAAGAAGAACTAAAGAGCCTCCTGATGAAAGTGAAAGAGGAGAGTGAAAATGTTGGCTTAAAGCTCAACATTCAGAAAACTAAGATCATGGCATCTGGTCCTATCACCTCATAGCAAATATGATGGGGAAACATGGAGACAGTGAGAGACTTTATTTTGGGGGCTCCAAAATCACTGCAGATGGTGACTGCAGCCATGAAATTAAAAGACACTTGGTCCTCGGAAGAAAAGCTATGACCAAACTAGACAGCATATTAAAAAGCAGAGACATTACTTTGCCGACAAAGGTCCGTCTAGTCAAAGCTATGGTTTTTCCAGTGGTCATGTATGGATGTGAGAGTTGGACTATAAAGAAAGCTGACCACCGAAGAATTCATGCATTTGAACTGTGGTCTTGGAAAAGACTCTTGAGAGTCCCTTGGACTGCAAGGAGATCCAACCAGTCCATCCCAAAAGAAATCAGTCTTGAATATTCATTGGAAGCATGGATGCTGAAACTGCAATACTTTGGACAACTGATGCGAAGAACTGACTCATTGGAAAAGACTCTGATGCTGGGAAAGATTGAAGGAGGGGAAAGGAACAACAGAGGATGAGATGGTTGGATGGCACCACCAACTCAATGGACATGAGTTTGAGTAAGCTCCTGGAGTTGGTGATGGACAGGGAAGCCTGGTGTGCTGCAGTCCATGGGGTCGCAAAGAGTCAGACACGACTGAGCAACTGAACTGAACTGAACTGAACATCTAGCTGGGGTCTAAGAAGGTCAGCTTGCTTTGCTTCACTGATGGTTTCATGCCAAAACAAATACCAGCAACATCTAGCAGTCATCTCTAATGATTTCTAAACAGACTTTGCTTTAGACATTTTGACAAATTTATGCTTTCCTGCTATTGACAAGATTATATAGTTTCATAGCATTATGTCAAGAACAATTAAGCAATTTCTTGCTGACCTATAATAACATATTCAGAGCTAAGACATGCATATATTTGCTGAGTGAATGAAAGTGACGGTCTAGTAAGAAGTGGTTCCTACCACTAAAATTTATAAAACAATGATGTGTGACCCACTGTGAATGAGTCTGTCAGTATTTATTAAGTATCTATATGCACTGGGTACTGTGTAGGTGCTGGAGAACCAGTAGGAAACCAGACATGCCTTCACAGAGCACATGGTCCAACCAACTAACTGTCCACCAGGCAACTTTAGCTGCTACCTGAAAAAAAAAACAAAAAACTACTCTTGGAATTAAAAAAAAAAAAACTACCCTTGGAATTCTGAGCACCTAAGAATTGATGCTTTTGAACTGTGGTGCTGGAGAAGACTCTTGAGAGTCCCTTGGACTGCAAGGAGATCAAACCAGTTGTCCTGAATATTCATTGGAAGGACTGATGCTGAAACTGAAACTCCAACACTTTGGCCATCTTATGGAATGAGGTGACTCATTAGAAAAGACTGTGAAGCTGGGAAAGATTGAAGGCAGGAGAAGAAGGGGACAACAGAGGATGAGATGGTTGGATGGCATCACTTACTTGATGGATATGAGTTTGAGTAAGCCTCAGGAGATCGTGATGGACAGGGAAGCCTGACATGTTGCAGCCCACAGGGTCAGACACAACTGAGCGACTGAACTTGGAATTTAATATTCTTATTGATTTCTTAATAATCAAATTCCATACATGTAAATAATACACTTAAATCAAGAAGAAAACATATCAAGTAGAACGTTCAGACTTAGCAGTAATTACTGGAATCTGACTGAGTCAGGCTTACACTTGAACTGCAAGTGACTTTACTACACATTAAACTAGTTTCTGTACTTTCACTTCTTAATTAACTAATTAGTTTTCAAATATACTAATAAAATTGAGCTGCTGATCGAGTGATTTTCAGGCTTTGAGGCCAAACTCTATATGACAATGAGGGATAAGGCACCCGCAATATATTTGGACACTTTCTCCCCAGATCTCTGTAAACTTCTCTTTATGCAAACTGCCCTTGGAAGACCCTTCATTCTGCATAAAGGTGGGGGGATATTTAATGGGGCTCATGGTAGGTGAGACTGAAGATTGTTGTTCAGTCACTAAGTCGTATCTAGCTCTTTGCAACCCCATGGATTGCAGCACACCAGGCTTCCCTGTCCTTCACTGTCTCTTAGAGTTTGCTCAAATCAAAGGTAGATGCTAGGAAAATACAGATGGCTGTATTTGCAATTTTTCTAGAAAAGCTTTTCCCCAAATAATCCAATAATAAAAATTACCTGCTTGCCTCCTCTTTCCTGTGAATGTTTCCTATAATCCATACAAGTTTCATTACAATTTTTTACAGTGGTTTCTAATTTGTTAACGTACCTATGCATATTTGTAAACAAATATAAACACCTAATTTTATGACCGTCACTGCTGTAGCAGAAGCCTGTTGATACATCCCCATTATGCTCGCCCTTATTCAAGCCCTTATTCTTTCCTCCCATTCTACTGGCTTCCTACAGACTTTTCTCTTCCCTCCCGCCTCCTTTTTGCTTAATTGCACTCTGAAAATGGCTATCTTCCAGCTAAGGCTCACTTGCTCCTGATGTTTACTTTTCCAAAATGACACCCCCAACACTCTTTTTCTTTGCGAGCACTCTTCATTCCAAAAAGAAGGTCATAGAATGATACTCTTAAGCTTGAAGGCCACCAGAACCTGTTCTGGAACCACCTGATGCCAGCCCTAATAATCTCAGTGACTCTAGGAGGAAAGAAGAACCACAAGACTATATCAAACACTATCTTTAGGTACCATTTTCAACCCTGAAACCTTAAGACCCTGTCCTCCTTCCCAGGAACAGGGCCACAGTTTTGAGAGCAGTAGTGTGCTGTGGCCCACTTTGCCTGGCAAAGTAATAAAGCTACTCCTTTCTACTCCACCAAAGCTGTCTCCGGGCTTCTGTTAGGCACAGGTGAACAGAGGCCTAGGTTTTCAGAAACATAAACGTTTGCTATTTTTTCCATCAAATTAAAAAAAAAAAAGTAGATACAAGAAAGCTACATGGTATCTCACTCAAATTATGTATACATTATTACTTGTTTAAAGCCAAAAGACTGAGCAGGAAAGAAATCTCTGGAAATAGGCAGTTGCTTCATAAGCAAAAATGGGAATGGTATACTTAAATATCTTCTTCCTTCTTGATTCTCAATTCAACATGACTAAGTTTTCTTGGCATGTTGGTATATTAATTTCTGTTTGTAATATTGATAGCATTCTAGTGTTCAATTATTAAAAATAATATTTACCTATAATTATGAATCTGTATTTGTATAATGAAGATATTCCAATAATACATTTATTAATTGATCAGTAATTCCACCGGGTTTTGGTTAACCTCTTTAAAATTACTGTACAGACAACAATACTAATATCTTTTGTTAACCCTTTAATAATTAAGAGCCTGATGCTGGGAAAGACTGAAGGCAAGAGGAGAAGGATTTGACAGAGGATGAGATGGTTGGATAGTATCACCGACTCGATGGACATGAGTTTGAGCAAGCTCCGGGAGTTGGTGATGGACAGGGAGGCCTGTGTGCTGCAGTCCATGGGGTTGCAAAGAGTCAGACACGACTGAGCGACTGAACTGAACTGAACTGAACTGATATGTATGGCTAAGTCCCTCTTAGTGACTTAGTGGCTGAACAACAACAACAAAGGCAGAGTGCTAACTACTTTGCAAGCATTTGCTGCATATAAAACTTAAACAGGCGAAAGCGCACTTACGCAATGCGGGGCCATGTTAGAGTGAAGGGAGTGACAGCTACCGCTATGTCCAGGCTAATAAAATCCTGGAGAGCCAGCTCCACGCCCAGAGACCTTTAAAAAGGGAACCCAGGTTTCACAGACAACCTCTCAGTGCATCTTCTAGCTCAGTCACCCTGTGATTTGCTTTATTTTTATAAAATCACATAGACTACAATTCCCCGCCATAGTGATCAAGAAATAAGAGAGAACACTAAATAACCATACAAAAAGTTCCACATACTTTCAAAGAGGATTCTTATTTTCAGGTATGTTTTCAATAACTTTCAAATTATAATGTACAGTCTCAGAGTGATAATAAAATATTATGGAATAATATTTTTGCCGAATATGTAGTTGTGTTCTGAATACGGCATTATTGACAGTGAATTTATCAAGCATCAGGCTTCATAGTTCTTAGCTTTCCAACTTTGCAATTATATTAAAAATAAATCTATGACATCTTACAAACTACTCAGAGAGTCTGTAAGGTATTAATTTTATCACGGTAAACAGAAGGGCCCCCACGCCCTGCCATGACTTCTTATAACCACGACATTTATCTGAGCAAGGGCAGATCACAGTCACTAGTCTCTGGCCTATCTTTTCAATGAACACAAAAAGCATTCTCTTTTCTGACAATAGGCTGAATGGAAAAGTAAACGTCATGAAAATTAAATCTCATAAAATAAGGATTAGCAAACTCGAAACTAATAATATACCACGTACTCTACATCTTTTTTGGTCTGATTTATTATTCCCAAATAATAACTCTCAGTCTTTTGCAGACAAGGTATTCTACTGGGATGTGCTCAGCAAACATGCTCTAAGACTTTAAGGATATGTTAGATTGGTTGAATCACAGTATCAAAGAATGTTCCAAGCCAGAAAAAGATCTGGAAGCCAAGAGAACCCAATCCTTTCATTTGACTGATAACAAAATATGTCCACAATTACGTGGGCATTTTCCTTCATGGTTATTCCAGTGGCAAACGCCAACAATTCTGGGCCATTCTCTCTCTCTTTCTCATCGTTCCATAAAGATGCCCTAAAACGGTACTGACCAAAAGGTCCTCATCTCACCATGCTTCTTTGCACAAACAATACCTAAAAATGAAGAATAAAGGGAGGTGATAGCCAGTCCCCTCAGGTTGGTTAAGTGGTTATGCTGTAGTTTCGCCAATGCTTAGAGAGCTTTCCCCGCAAAGGAGGGGATGGGTGAGATCGAACTGGTAGATGTTCCAGGAAACTGGAGAGTCATGACCTGACTCCCAGGACTCCATTCACTGAGATACGTGGGTGCAACAAGGAGAAAAGTTTACCATTTTAACGTTCGGTTTTAATTTGGGCCAGTTGCTAGCGGAAGACTACATTCCTCTTAGAGACAGATCCTCTTTTGTTTGGAAAAATATCTCAAGTACATTTTGATAATGCAAAGATGGGCCTTTTGACCCATCTGAGTGGGAAGGAAGAGACAAGAGAGTCAAGTTGCTCTGTGCATCAAAGAGGGATGCTACAGGGCTTCCGAGTTAGGGACCGAGAAAGAGAGGCCCCTGTAGCTCTGCAGTGAACCAGGGCTGGGGACAGATGACCATGGGCTTCAGTGAAGGGCTGTTCAGAGCTCACCTATTCTGTCGCCATCGTTACCCCCAAAGGCTTCAGAAAAAATGAAAAAAAGTCTGTTGTTTTTTTTTTAACAGAAAGTATGGTTTCTGTTACTAGAGATCTGGAGGAGATACGGCAGGGGTGATGGAGCGAGAACCAAGACGATCCCACGGGAGGAATTTGAATCAAAATGAAAACAGAAGAACACAAGAAAATGAAGACATAAAACAAGAAAACAAGTGGGCAAGGACCGAGGCTTCTGAGAGGGCGTGAGATAAAGTCTCCAATCATCTAGCTTGGGTGCCCAGGTGGCTAGAGGACAGGGGAGTGCTCAGGTCAGACACCTCTGGTGCACACGGAGTGTTTAATGTTGTTGCAGATGTCCAGTCACTCAGTCATATCCAACTCTGCGACGCCATGGACTGCAGCACGCCGGACTTCCCTCTTCTTCACCATCTCCCAGAGCTTGCTCAAACTCATGTCCGTTGAATCGGTGACGCCATCCAACCATCTCATCCTCTGTCGTCCCCTTCTTCTCCTGCCTTCAATCTTTCCCAGCAGCAGGGTCCTTTCTAATGAGTCAGCTTGTCCCATCAGGTGGCCAAAGTATTGGAGCTTTAGCTTCAGCATCAGTCCTTTCAATGAATATTCAGGACTGATCTCCCTTAGGATGGACCGGTTGGGTCTTCTTGCAGTCCAAGGGACTCTCAGGAGTCTTCTCCAACACCACAGTTCAAAAGCATCATTTGTTTAGAGCTCAGTCTTTTTTATGGTCCAACTCTCACATCCATACATGACCACTGGAAAAACCATACCTTTGACGAGATGAACCTTTGTTGGCAAAGTAATGTCTCTGCTTTTTAATACACTGTCTAGGTGGGTCATAACTTTCCTTCCAGGGAGCAAGCGTCTTCTAATTTCATGGCTGCAGTCACCATCCGGAGTGATTTTAGAGCCCAGGAAAATAAAGTCTGCCTTGTTGCCATTATTTCCCCATCTGTTTGCCATGAAGTGATGAGACTGGATGCCATGACTTCTTATTTTTGCATTCCAGTCCCCTATGATGAAAAGGACGTCTTTTATTGGTGTTAGTTCTAAAAGGTCTTGTAGGTCTTCATAGAACCATACAACTTCAGCTTCTTTGGCATTAGTGGTTGGGGCATAGACTTGAATTACTGTGATACTGAATGGTTTGCCTTGGAAACGAACAGAGATCATTCTGTCATTTTTGAAACTGCACCCAAGTACTGCATTTAGGACTCTTTTGTTGACTCTCAGGGATACTCCATTTCTTATAAGGGATTAATGTTGACCCACCTGCAAAGAGCCCTTCACAGTGCTAGGAGGACAGAAGCTGGACCTGTCCTCTGGTCTTCCTCAGCAGGCCCTGCTCCTCAGCTAAACTTTGTTTATCTTTGCTAGTTAGTATCCAACAAGTATTTATCAAATGCCTATCATGTATCTTTCCTGAGAGGAAACACCTCTGAAGTATAGTCCAGAGATTTTGTTTGGTTTTCCTGATGCACTGATTTGCTTCCTTTAATCAAACATGAACAGTGGAACTTGTCTCATGTCCTGTCGTTCCCATCCTGTTATGAATATCAGCAGCATCTTTTGGTTTAGGTGAAAATATATTTTCTTTGTATAATTTTTCTGACAGAATCCTCCTCCCCTCTTTCTCTCCCTTTCCTAGATAGATTTTTATTGTAATAGTTCCTTCAAGTTCATTTTGGAATTAGAAACGCCAGTAAGAATAGATGAAATCAGGGATTGAGAAATCAGCATTCTAGTTTACAGAATTTATTTTTTCCCTATGCATTTGCCAAGCCTCTCTTGCAGAAAATAGAAAAAATGAATTGTCTGAACCTCAGATTCTGAGGTGTAGAGAACTATAAGAAGTTATGGCAAAGGTGTCAGATTTGTAGGAAGTAGGGTTTCTATGTTACTGAGGACAGGACCTTGCACATTCATGTTGTCAGATTGTATATACTTGTTTATTTTAAGTGTTATTACAAAGACTAATTGGAGCAGAGTAGAGCTGGTTAGAGAGCCTTTGGGCTGCACTTGTCTTTAGAAGATTTCTAAAGAAGTGAGTTGGTGAAATCAGACCCTAAGGGAAATCAGTTGGCAAAGACTAGAAGAAGCTTACACTGCTCTCAATAAATGTGTAGCTTTCATCACAATTATTTTAAATGAGAAGTTTCTCTCACCAAAAGTATTTCTTCTGTTTTTCTCCCACAAGTATTTTTCATCTCTCAACCATTCATTTGTTAGTCCATTTGATTAATTAGAATGTTCAGGTAAAAATGAGTTTAGGTTAATTTAATTTCTTGGTTTTCAGAGTGATAACTAGAAAACCAATTCTGATTCAGTCTTTCATTGCTGAATGTATTCTCAACATCCATTAGATCATTTTTCTGCCTTAGCAAGTAACAGTATATTAAACATAATTTAGTATCTTTTCCATGAGTCATAGAACATCGGTATCTCTGGGTCATTATTTTAAATGAATCATAACTTTATGGTTTTATAATATGAAAAGTGGGCTAGCTATTTACTGACCCCAGCACCAACCTTGTAGGCTGATTTTTTAAAACAAATCTTTGTTATCTTGTTTGTTTTCTAGTGATCTTATGCTCTCTCCCTAAAAGTAGAGCAAAAAGAAAAAAAAAATTCAGCTAATTAAAGGTTCTATTTAGCTATGTTCTAGTTAATTTGAGTCTTTCTAAATACTAATTACATGAGGCAAGTTAAATTTATCTTACAGAAGATGGGCCTTTTGTGGAATAAATTTAAGGGGTTCTGAGTCTCCAAGAAGTGTAAAATACACTTTCAAATAACTTAAATTATACATGTGATATACTTCAACAAGTTTAGGATTAAATAACAGGGTTTAGTATAACTACAAACTTGGACAGCTACAGTCTAAGCTTTTTACGTTCTTCAGTAAGTTTAAAATAAGTCAATATAGTTGAAACTTGGTATATACATAGAAAAAAATTGTTTCAACAGCCCTTTTAATTTACCTTGAGAAGTTTTAATGTAAAGTATATTAAGATGCTATATCCCTATTATCACATTCTAAAACAGTAGGCAAAAGAGTTAAACTAGCATATTCAGCAGAAACATATTATTTTCTTAACATACTTATGCATCTTAATAAAACTTAGTTTTGTAAGAGCCAAGGTGGATTGGATAGGCACCCTCCAAATTTATGTATCAAATGGTACTCTGAAGGCAAGAGTATGGTCTAACCAATGTATGACAAATATTGTTGAGAACAGTCCAGCCAGAGCAAGAATTTGGCCATCTTCCTAGATTTCTTGAGGTTTTATACTATCCTAGAGGGAGTATATGACACGTGCTCATAAGTGCTCAGTTAACATTTAGTAATTGGTAAGACAGTCATTTGAGGTTCTGAAAACTCAGGGCAGCCATAGATCTTTCTCTTAATCATCACCGTGCAACTATAAATGTATTTCTGCCCAACTTTTTGGTTGAAAAATTCTTCGATATGATAGGAAACAAAACATAACTACATATACGTGATAGATCAGCTATATGAATATAATAGAATTATACATGGAACTTGCCAAGAATTGCTGAACAAATGTAGTCAGCACTCAGTTAAAGTGTGGGAATAACTAAAGCATAGAAGCCGCTTCTACCTCTAGTACTGACTTTACCAGAAAAGATTTCCCAACCAACTGAGTACCCTTGGAGTGAAAAGTCAACATCCGTAGGAACTGAAGGCTCCAACTCTTTGAGACCCTGTGGACTGTGGCCCACCAGGCTCCTCTGCTCATGGAATTTTCCAGGCAAGAGTGCTGGAGTGGCTGCCAGCCCCTTCTCCAGGCGATTTTCCTGACCCAGGGATCAAACCCGGGTCTCCTGCATTGCAGGCAGATTCTTTACCATCTCAACCATCAGGGAAAGCTTATATAAATGAAAACTAAATTATGTAAAATCTATACAGACCTAAGGGTTGATATAAACTTTGAAACACAAGCTGGAAAAAAACAAGAATTTAGGGGTTTTCTTTCTTGAGTCCTTTTTCTTAAAGACAAATGTACAGATAGGCAGTTAGAGAGCATTTATCTGTCTGTCTCATTTAATATATTTCTCAGTTCAGTTCAGTTCAGTCGCTCAGTCATGTCCGACTCTTTGTGACTCCATGGACTATAGCACAACAGGCTTCCGTGTCCATCACCAACTCCCGAAGCTTACTCAAACTCATGTCCATCAAGTCAGTGATGCCATCCAACCATCTCATTCTCTGTCATCCCCTTCTCCTCCTGCCTTCAATCTTTCCCAGCATCAGGGTCTTTTCATGGGGCCAAAATATTGGAGTTTCAGCTTCAGAATCAGTCCTTGCAATGAATATTCAGGACTGATTTCCTTTCAGATGGGTTAATTGGATCTTCTTACAGTCCAAGGGACTCTCAAGAGTCTTCTCCAAGACCACAGTTCAAAATTATCAATTCTTTGGTGCTCAGTTTTCTTTATAGTCCAACTCTCACATCCATAGATGACTACTGGAAAAACCATAGCTTTGACTAGACGGACCTTTGTTGGCAAAGTAATGTCTCTGCTTTTTAATAAGCTGCCTAGGTTGGTCATAACTTTTCTTCCAAGGAGCAAGGGTCTTTTAATTTCATGGCTGCAATCACCATCTGTCGTGCTTTTGGAGCCCCCAAAAATAAAGTCTGTTGCTCTTTCCATTGTTTCCCCCTCTATTTGCCAGGAAGTGATGGGACCAGGTGCCATGATCTTTGTTTTCTGAATGTTGAGCTTTAAGCCAACTTTTTCACTCTCCTCTTTCACTTTCATCAAGAGGCTCTTCAGTTCTTCTTCTCTTTCTGCCATAAGGGTGGTGTCATCTGCATATCTGAGGTTATTGATATTTCTCCTGGCAATCTTGATTCCAGCTTGTGCTTCATCCAGTCCAGCATTTCTCATGATGTACTCTGCATATAAGTTAAACAAGCAGGGTGACAATATACAGCTTGACATACTCCTTCCTGAATTTGCAACCAGTTTGTTGTTCCATGTCCAGTTCTAACTGTTGCTTCTTGACATGCATACAGGTTTCTCAGGAGGACAGTCAGGTGGTCCGGTATTCCCATCCCTTTCAGAATTTTCCATGGTTTGTTGTGATCCACACAGTCAAAGGCTTTGTCATAGTCAATAAACAGAAGTAGATGTTTTTCTGGAACTCTCTTGCTTTTTCATTGATACAACAGAGGTTGGCAATTTGATCTCTGTTTCCTCTCCCTTTTCTAAATTTAGCTTGAACATCTGGAAGTTCACAGTTCATATACTGTTGATGCCTGGCTTGGAGAATTTTGAGCATCACTTTGCTAGCCTGTGAAATGAGTGTAATTGTGTGGTAGTTTGAGCATTCTTTGGCATTGCCTTTTGGCATTATCTAAATGGTAAAACATCTGCCCACAATGTGGGAGACCCGGTGGGCTCAACCCCTGGGTTGGGAAGATCCCCTGAGGAAATGGCAACCCACTCCAGTATTTTTGCCTGGAAAATCCCATGGACAGAGGAGCCCGGTAGGCTACAGTCCACGAGGTCACAAAGAGTGGGACACGACTGAGCGACTTCACTTTCACTTTCTTTATTTCCTCCACCATAGTTTAGCCTCAGGTCAAACAACAGGGAAGGAACACAGCTTCATCCATGAACAGAAAACTGGATTAAAGATTGACTGAGTACGGCCCCACCCATCAGAACAAGACCCAGTTTCCCCTTCAGTCAGCCTCTCCCATCAGGAAGCTTCCATAAGCCTCTTATCCTTCTCCATCAGAGGGCAGACAGAATGAAAACCACAGTCACAGAAAACTAACCAAACTGATCACATGGACCACAACCTTGTCTTATTCAATGAAAATACGAGCCTGTCATGTAGGGTCACCCAAGAAGGATGGGTCATGGTGGAGAGTTCTGATAAAACGTGGTCCACTAGAGAAGGGAACGGCAAACGACTTCAATATTCTTACCTTGAGAACCCCATGAACAGTATGAAAAGGCATAAAGATAGGACACTGAAAGATGAACTCCCCAGGTTGGTAGGTGCCCAATATGTACCGGAAATCAGTGGAGAAATAACTCCAAAAAAAATGAAGAGATGGAGCCAAGCCAAAAACAACACCCAGCTAGGGATGTGACTGGTGATGGAAGTAAAGTCTGATGCTGTAAAGAGCAACACTGCATAGGAACCTAGAATTTTAGGTCCATGAATCAAAGCAAATTGGAGGTGGTCAAACAGGAGATGGCAAGAGTGAACACCATCGTTTTAGGAATCAACAGACCAAAATGGACTGGAATGGGTGAATTTAACTCAGATGACCATTATATCTACTACTGTGGGCAAGAATCCCTTAGAAGAAAAGCAGTAGCCATCACAGTCAACAAAAGAGTCTGAAATTCAGTACTTGGATGCAGTCTCAAAAATGACAGAGTGGTGGTCTATGTTCATTTCCAAGGCAAACCATTCAATATCACAGTAATCCAAGTCTATGCCCCAACCAGTAATGCTGAAGAAGCTGAAGTTGCCTGGTTCCATGAAGACCTACAAGACCTTCTAAAACTAACATCAACAAAAGATGTCCTTTTCATTATAGGGGACTGGAGCGCAAAGATAGAAGTCAAGAGGTACCTGGAGTAACAGGCAAATTTAGCCTTGGAGTATAAAACAAAGCAGGTCAAAGGTTAACAGAGTTTTTCCCAAGAGAAGGCACTGGTCATAGCAAACACCCTCTTCCAACAACACAAGAGAAGACTCTACACATGGACATCACCAGATGGTCAACACCAAAATCAGATTGATTATATTCTTTGCAGCCAAAGATGGAGAAGCTCGATACAGTCAACGAAAACAAGACCTGGGGCTGACTGTGGCTCAGATCATGAACTCCTTATTGCCAAATTCAGACTTAAATTGAAGAAAGTAGGGAAAACCACTAGATCATTCAGGTTTGACCTAAATCAGTATATTTCTACTTATCTATTTATTGATTCTTAAATTCCTAGGATCAACAGGATGCATATTAGCACCCAGAATCATGCATGGTTTGTGATCAGCAAATAGGTGTTGAATGAAAAAGTATCTGTTTATCTTAGAGTTTTCTTTTCAGCAGTACTCTGCTCCTTTAATGAACTGATTTCTTTTTAGAATAATATCTTTCATGTCAAACTATGATTTCATTATGAGAATCAAGCAGCAAATATAATTGGCAGTCAAAAATTTTAAATGTAAATGTTTTATTTCAAGGAGCATGTATAAAGGACTTAAAAAAATGTCAACAGGGAACCCACCACACAATTTAAAACAAAAAAAGAAGACAGACTTTAAAAACATGATGATTTGAAAGTGAGATTTAGACATAAGTAGATTGGCACTGGGATTTAAGAAGTGTAGGACTTCTGTACCCTCAGGAGAAAGGAAAGGATTAAAAGCATCTTGGCTCAACAGGGAAAACAGATGCATCAAAGGATAAATTAGAAGAGGAATAATGGAAGAATCAGGAGGAGGAGAGTAACAGAAGGCCTGAGATAAGTATCACGCCAAGTAAAAATACAATAAAAGGAAAGGAAAGTGAAAAGGTAGAAGTCTTCGAAGTGAAACATTAAGCAGGCCAGAATAAAAGCATGAAAAATTAATCAGACTTACATTCAAACTCTCGCTCTACACATTCATTATCTATATGTCCTTCAGCAGATTAAGACATCTCTGAGCTTGCATCGCCTTATTTATTAAATAATAATACAAACCCCACTGTGTTCTGAAGGATTTTATAAAATAACGTGTGAAAATAGCTTGGTATGCCACAGCATAGGTGCTCTCTATGGGTGTTAAGCTTTGGCTCATTGCACAAATGTGGTTTCCAAGTTTGACACTCGGTTAACTTGTTTCTCAGTAAGTACCTGGCCGGTGGCTCAGCCTCTTCTATGCAGGGCCATCCTCCCTTGTTTGGTTGTGAAAGAAATGGATCTATTTTAATTTTTAGGGAAAAAATGGACCCATTGGCCCAAATAATTTCAAAACTTTTCAAAATGATAATACAGTGTTTTTAAATATATCAGTGAGGATCTAAGGCTTGCATTCTCTCCAAAGTTCAGCGTAAGTGATTATGGTATACCCAGATCCTTGTACTAGAACAAACCCAGCTCTCTGATTTTATAAATGGAAGAAACCGAGGCTCAGAGAGGTAATGCTTGTTCATGCATTTATCTGCTTATTCATTCACCTCATATGAGCTGGGCGTGTACCACCTACCAGGCACGACAGCGGGCAAGAGTGTACCCAGATGGCAGGACCCAGCAGGCTTCGGGGCCTTGAGGGATTTGTGTCCTGTCCAGGGCTGTGTGGCTGGTGAGGGGCCTTGCACGGCTGTGTAACTCATCTGGGGACTCAGGTGGACCTCCCTCTCAGGCCAGGCTTTCCATCACACTGAACACTCTGATTGTGTCTAAGCCTGTTTTCATGTGTGACACAAACCTGGACTAAACAAGACAAACATGGGGCTCTAAACTTCCAGTTAATTGCTAACCTGCTGAGAGTAGCAGAAGAGGGTTTCAGATTCATTTTCAGCCAAAGTCTGAGCCAGGAAAAAGGACACAGAGGCTTCAGAACAGTTGGCCTTAGAGGTGGGCAGAGATTCAGTTTTCACACATGCCAGGCAAGGAACGGGCAGGAAAGAGTGTGGACCAGGGGAGGAGGGAAATGGCTCCAAGACATGACAGCCCCACCTGAAAGAGGTTCTGCTCAGCCCAGCACCTGTTCTGTGTCTTGCTCTAGATTGTACACCCTCATTTTATGTGTGCAAAAAAGTACGGATGAGAGCTGAGAAACACGCTAGGTAGATAGCCATCCTTTGCTAGTGAGGTGGAACAACTTTTTGGACTGTTCTTAGATCTTTGTTCTCTGAGTCTAGAAAGTGTAAATATTCTAGTTTATCAAGATGCCCCTTTAAGCCACCATAACCTGGCACATTAAATAGAAATTCTGCTTTGAGTTGATGGAATTCAGGACACACGACTCCACAACATGGCAAACCTTGGCATACTGAATGATTTAAGCTGACGGGATTTGAAAAACATCAGGTGCAGGAGGGACTCACTCCCCTTCCCCCAAAGCAGGTCATAACCTCATGGGAGGAGTATCCACTCTGTTCCCAGAAGAAAGGAGCATCTTCTTTCCTATTATGGGCTGTGTCCCCCTAAAATTCATGTTGAAACCTGACCCCCACAAGGTGATGGTGGGAGGGTAATTAGGAGGGTCACTAGGGATGAGGTCGTGAGGGTGGAGTCCTCGTGAATGGTATTAGTGGCCCTCTAAGAGCCACAAGAGCTCACTGTTCCTCTGTTTCCCACCATGTGAGGATACAAGAAGCAGCGGTCTACAGTTTGGAAGAGGACCCTCACCATGCACGCACCCTGATCTCAGCCTTCCAGCCTTCACAACTGTGAGAAACAAATTGCTTTGTTTATAGCCCACTCGGGCTGTGATATTTTTGTTATGGCAGCTGGAACTACTAAGACAGAGTCCCAGAAAGCTCCTTCAGCCTGTGTTGTCCTCTCATTTCCTGGTCTAACTTACATGGCCGAGGCTTTGCCCATCTCTCTCTTGTGGTTCTGAGTCCTGTGCAGCATATTAAGGTGGGGGAGTGGAGTTCATTCTGGAGACCCTCCAAACCTGGCTCTTGGGCCTCCCCTGCAGGTCATGAATGCCCAGCCTTTGCCCAAACAACATGTGCCCAAATTAGGCAGAGTCGGGTCTTGTTAAAACCAAAGATCCTGATACAAAAATATCTTTACAATGCAGACTACCTCTGCAGCATTTCAGCTCTACAGATCATGACTTATGAAAACTGATATAAATGCAAAATTTTAGGGTTGTACAACAGAAATGTAAAGTGATTTCGTCAACAATTATAATTAGCTTACTTTAAAAAGATTCAGTAAAAAATGAGCTTTGTAACACATAACTACCCAGAACTTTCTGCCAGCACTTCTGCATATCCATGGTGTGATGGAAATTTGTGTTTACAGTAAGAGACAGTCTAACAAGGGAGAGAGACTTGAGTTTTGGCTACTCCTTCTTCACTTCTCTTCAGTGAATGGGCTTAGGTTAATCACTTCATTGAACGCCTTAGTTGGTTCTCCTTTGATGAATAACTAGGAACACTTGCCCTACTATTGTTGAAGGTTTTTTTTTTTTTAATTTCAAAATTAGAGGAAATAATACACATTTAGGGAACCGTATAGAGCACTATGGGTTTCTCCGGTGACTCAGTGGGTAAAGAATCTGCCTGCAGTGCAGGAGACACAGGAGATGCGGGTTCTATCCCCAGGTCAGGAAGATCCGCTGGAGAAGGAAATGGCAGCCCACTTCAGTACTCTTGCCTGGGAAAATCCCATGAACCAAAGATCCTGGTGGGCTACAGTCTACCGTGTCGCAAAGAGTCAGATACACCTGAGCGACTAAGCACAAGAACACACACACGTGAGGCACTGAGTGTGCACGCTAAGTTGCTTCAGGCGTGTCTGACTCTTTGCGACCCCGTGGACTGCAGCCCGCCAGGCTCCCCTGCCCATGGGATTCTCCGGGCAAGAACACTGGAGTGGGCTGCCGTGTCCTCCTCCAGGGGGTCTTCCCGACCCAGGGACCGAACTTGCGTCTCTCAGGTCTCCTGCACTGGCAGCCAGGTTCTTTACCACTAGCGCCACCTGAGAAGCCCCATAAGGCACTATATACGTACAATATGTAATACTGTATGTAATTACATATTACAATATGTAATTACATGTTGTACATATATGTAACATATTACATATTATAATATCTTCATAGAGCTTAAATCAAGATTAAATAAAGTTTTGATTAGTTACATTGCCTTATATTCACATTCTTAGGAAATGAGCAATCTTTAAACAATCTGTTAAATTTTTCTAAGACTCACCTATGAGTGAGAATTAGGAATATATAGTGGGCAATTGAATAGGACATCAGACCAACACACGTTAATGCTATTACACAGTCACTAAGAAATTCTATTAGTCCTCTCAAATTCTACACCTCAAATTGATTTCATTCACACAGTACACTAGATGCGTACAGAGTTATATTTTTAAGTGTTCTCTGCGGCCAGCTCTGAGGGCCATAAATATTCTTCCTGCAAACAGAGGAACGGCACAGCCTCTGCAGGAAGCAGCGCTCCTTGCTCACTGTTTTTCCCCCTGATACAGGCTGACAGCTGATTTACAGGAAGTGGCCTCACCTTATTTGCATCTGTGTTGATGTGTTTGGTGAGCGGGAAGGGAAGCAACAGATTCAATTTTAATCAGGGGAAAAAAATGGACTTTACTCATTCTCACAAGCAACTGCTAGGATTCATCGGATTTTTAACCACCTTTTCTTACACTTGAAATGTAAATTCTCCAAAGGCAGAGCCAGAACACCAGCCACTCACAGTCTCCACAATTCATTTTAGAGAACATAACTGTGTCTTCTCTTCTATGACACACACGGCCTCATTCCAGATTTATATTTCTTGATAAAAATTTAAAAACCGGCAACAATAGATTTACCAGTGAATTAGGAATTTGAGATAGATCATTAATGATTAAATTTTAGTATTTTAAAACAAATGCTTTTAAACTGGCAAATCCCAGAATATCTGTATTTTTAGTAAATAAAATAAAACTCACAATTATGTTAATATACACATATTATAGGTCAAAGACTCAAATCAGTAGCTAATATGAAACTATGAGAATTATATTAATTCTTATTAATTAATTATATTAATTATTATATTAATTGAATGGAACCCAGTTTTGCATTGACATTGGCCAATCAAGTTGGTGAGTTGTACTGAGAGCATATTTTTTAAATAATTAAAGACAAGGCTCTAAAACTCATTTTTGCCCCCCTACATTGCTTGTTATTTAATTTATCTTCATTATAAGTAGAATTCATTTGGTGAAACCTAGAAGAAGGCTTCTAATTATAAATTACCAGTCTTAAGGTAAATGAAATATAGAGCTTTATAGATATGTAAGAATGGAATTATTTCTCCCCTTGCTACACGAATGTTTTTTCCTTCACTTATCCTCATGAGGAAACTTACAACTTTAGTATTTGCTTCTCTTTATAAATGACATATGATGTAAATTATTTAAGATGATATCAATGTCAAATTCGTTTTGTCCCCCTTTTTGTCTTCCTTCTCTCCTATCCTCCTCTTCCTTCGCACTTATAAAGAACAGCAGCCAAAGTTGTCAGATGGCTTTCCATTGATACTTAGGTCTGTGCTGAGTTTAATTTTTAACCATGTCAGTTCAATTAAGAAAAGGGAGCTCCTTTTGGTTCATATATAGAAAACAAGGTGAAAATAATAAAACTCCTCAACTGATTGAGCAGAGTTCATTCTACTGGGCATTTTGGAGAATTAATGCATTTAAAAGCTTTACTAGATGATTTTTTTATCCCTGCAAATTTCTTGCAGTAACTCTGATCATCTTATGAACCTAATAGCAAAACGGAAAAAGAGTCGTGCTTAAGATGTTCTCAGTTCAAAAATATTTTGAAAAAAATTATGAGGGGAGTCATATAGTTCCTATATAATAGTTTCTTTATGCTAATGCTAAGTTGCTTCAGTCATGTCCGACTCTGTGCAACCCCATTGATGGCAGCCCACCAGGCTCCGCCGTCCCTGGGATTCTCCAAGCAAGAACACTGGAGTGGGTTGCCATTTCCTTCTCCAATACATGAAAGTGAAAAGTGAAAGTGAAGTCACTGAGTCGCGTCCAACTCTCAGCGACCCCATGGACTGCAGCCTACCAGGCTTCTCCGTCCATGGGATTTTCCAGGCAATAGGAGTTTCTTTATAGAGGCCTCCAATTACTTAAGGCAGAATGTAGTTAGGTATTACTCAAGGGCCAGATACCACAGACTCAGAACACTCAGAAGCTAGCATGCATCAGCATTTTGATGATACCAAAATGCTTAATTAATAGGTAATATTTTACAATAACTTTTCATAATGCATTTTCCTGCTGAATAATAACAAGAATATGTGCGTGTTTATTTTTAAAAACCTTCTGTCAAGTTACATTAAAAGCAGGTTGTGGCATGATTGGCAGAAAAGAAGCTTCCTAACAGGTGTCAGAGTTGCACTCCTTCAACAAATGGAAATGTGGGCAACAAGGACGTAGTTGATAACTTATATCTAGTTTATTAAAGGGACCCTAAGGAAAAAAAAAATAGACCAAATGGATCATCTGGAGAATTCAGAGCCTAAAGTGATTAATTAGACCTTATTTTGTCTTGAACAGATTTACTAAGCATTTTTCAAATAGCCACATTGTTTGTAATTACCAAAATCACACCTCCATTGGCTGGCCTTAGTTGCTTCATGCTCGAACAGCAATCTGATTGAGCACTCTTGTTAGGACTTCATTCTTCATTGTAATTAGCCATAATCATAGCCTTCCTGGGTGCATGAGAATGTGCAAGCAACTATTCACAACCTCAACCCATTTGAATATGAATCTTCTCGGCAAGGGAGCAATGAAATGGGAGAAACAAAGCAGTTTCTCTAGGGAATTTTGCAAGCATCTCGACTCTAACTCTCCCCCCTTCCAAATCTCCCCTTCTCCAGGATTTGGATTTTATTTGCTAAAACAAGGCTGGCTTAATGAAGACAATGGCTTATTATTTCTTAAGTGACACAGGAGGCCCAAGTATTACAGGCTGAGTTCTTTCAGTCTTTGCCAAGGACACAAGGAACAAAAGAACAAGCGGTTGTGTGTGGAAAAGAGAAGTCGGACTAGGCTGGACTTTCTGAACGCTCAGAGTAAGGATGGGGGCCTTTTGCTATTCTAGATCTCAAAGGCTGCTGCTTTCTTTCTCTTTCTTTTTTTAAACTCCCCTTTTCTTTTCCCTTGTAAATGACTCAGACGTTATAGAAAAAGGCTCAAAGAAGCCGGGAGTGAAAACAAAGGCCGAGTGGAGGAGGGGTGACGTGCCTGCTCCCCTCCCAAGCACATTCATAGTGAGCCACCTACTGGCAAGAGGGCTTCTCCTCTTTTTATTGTCTAATCACCTAACCTCTTGGGGAGGACCTAGGTAAACAAGCTGGCATCACCTCAAATGCCTTGTCGGCCAAAAACGGGGAAAATAAAATTCAAAGGAAGAACAGCTTCCAGGGTAGTACACAGGCGTTAACAGAAACCCCGATCTGTCTCGTTAAACGCTGTCTAAACATCAGCTGTGAAGAATTATCACTTAAAATGCTACGTGTTTTGTAGGAAAATTTAAAGACATTCAAATCACTTAAAAAAATAATCATTTGATTTATAAAGCTAAATCAGCTAACTACTTCAACAAATCAAAAAGGTATTTAAAAGCTTGATGCGACATGTGCAAAAGACCCGTTGGTTCTTCTAAGCCTTTGCCATTTTTGTGTAAAGATTTTTTTTTTTTTTTTTTGGAAACATGACAGATACTTAATGAAATGCCTGCTTACGTTACTTGTGCTGCCACACGCAGGGGCGGCTGTGTGACCCCTGATCATTCTCTAATAAGCCCACAGGTTTAAATCGTTCATCCTCATGCTGGGATGACTTTGCTAAAATCACACAGCCAGCTGAACATATCGCTATTAAAGTACTAGATGACAATGCAGTTTGCCATTTTGGTATACCGAAATCCGCGCTTTAGAACTGAACAAGGCTGAGGGACCCTCCAGATTAAACACGTGTAAGGTTTCGTTCGTCTTGGGAGAGGTGGCCCAGAGCGCTGCTGAAAGAACATCCGAGAGAATGTGAACTCCGTGAGAGAGGGACAGACCTGACTGACAATATGTGTTACTGGTGCCCTCGGAAGACCAGTTCCATTGTCTGCCTCCTACTCTGTCTGTTGCATACAAGGAGTTGTCCTAAGTGCTTTCCCAGGCACCTCAAGTGAAAGAAAACACTGCAAGATCTGCTGTAAGAACGCGTCACCCTGTCGGACAGCGAAGCCTGCTTGGCTTTCCAAACAATTACGAGCTCTCTTCCAAAGTCCCTTAACACATTGGTGTTTAGTCACCAAGTCCTGTCCGACTCTTTTGCAATCCCATAGACAGTAGAAGGAAATGGCAACCTGCTTCAGTGTTCCTGCCTGGAGAATCCTATGGACAGAGGGGCCTGGTGGGCTGCAGTGTATGGGGCTGCCGAGAGTCCAACAAGACTGAATGAGCACACACGCGAACCAGAGCCCTCCACGCTCCTCTGTGCGTGGGGTTCTCCAGGCAAGAATACTGCAGTGGGTTGTCATTTCCTTCTCCAGGGCGTCTTCCCCACCCAGGGACTGAACCAGCATGTCTTGCTTGGCAGTCTGATTCTTCATCACTGAGACAGCAGGGAAGCCCTCTCTTAACATACAACACATTCATTACTTTCGTGTTGATAGGAGGGCTTTTTCTTGGTTATTCATTCACTGGTCTCTTTACTGATTCTTGCACCATATTTTGGAATGA
This sequence comes from Oryx dammah, assembly GCF_014754425.2. Classification (NCBI taxonomy): domain Eukaryota; kingdom Metazoa; phylum Chordata; class Mammalia; order Artiodactyla; family Bovidae; genus Oryx; species Oryx dammah. The sequence goes on along the minus strand of NW_024070188.1, from coordinate 84,965,735 downwards.
TTTTATTTGTAAATCCATTTTAATATTTGGTAAATCAAGTCCCTCAACCAGTTTTTCTTCCTTTTCAATTTTTTTAAGTTATAATAATAATGACCTAAAACAGATACCTGTCATAATTTCTTCTTCAGAGAATAATATATGATTTAAAACAAAGTTATCAAAGATATTACACATCTTTGAAAAACAAAAAGAAGAGTCTCTATGGCATTAAGAATTGGTCTGAACCGAAGGGCTGAAGGAGCCACCGGCCAATATGCCTAATAATTTCTTCTGTGTTATAAATAATGAATAATTATAACATGATCATCATTTAATGCATTTTAGTTGTGTATCAGATAGGGTGCTGAGTGTTTTACATTCATTGATTCATCTAATCCTCACAACAGCCCTACTGGGTTGTGACATAATTATCCCCACTTTAATGAGTAATCAGAGACCCTGATGCTAGGAAAGACTGAAGGCAGGAGGAGAAGGCACGACAGAGGATGAGATGGTTGGATGGCATCACCAACTCCATGGACATGAGTCTGAGTAAGCTCTGGGAGTTGGTGATGGACAGGGAGGCCTGGCATGCTACAGTCCATGGGGTCGCAAAGAGTTGGACATGACTGAGTGACTGAACTGAATCAGAGACCAAGGAAGGTCCAATAACTTGCCCAGGATCAAACAGCTAATAAAACAGCAGGCCTGGATGCAACGCTCACAGGACTCACAGCAGCATGGCATGCTATAGTCCATGGGGTTGCAAAGACCTGGACACAACTGAGCGACTGAACTGAACAGAACTGAACTGGGTGCAACACTCACAAGACTGAATCAGGGATCATTTGCCCCTAAGATCCAGGTATCAACACCAGCTACACCTGCCTCCAGAATCCAGGATTTCACCACACAGTGACGGCTCTGCAGCGACTCAACTGCCTCTCCAGGAAGCCTTCCAGAATACGATACAGTAAGGAGAATGGGCTTGTTGGACACCACACCACCTGCAAAGGGACAACCAGTGCAGATTTTGACAGCAAATCGACCCTTGGGTCAGGAAGATGTCCTGGAGAAGGAAATGCCAACCCACTCCAATATTCCGACCTGGGAAATCCCATGGACAGAGGAGCCTGGCAGGCTTTATTCCATGGGGCCAAAAAGAGTTGGACATGACTTAGCAACTGAACAACAGCACAGTGGTGGACCAAAAAATGTTTTCATGCTAAATGCCAGCTGTGGAGTGGGGCCTTTCAACCATATCACCAGGCTTGTGTAGGTGAAATCAGAATCAGATACATTTCATACCATGCTGAGATGGTCCTGGTCAAAGCTAGAAGACTTTAAACATCACTAGCTGTACAGTGGCTTTTAAAGTCATGCTCTCATGTGTACATGGCAGTTAATGTCAGTGACATTATCTATCAAAACAAATATGTTATAAAACTACAGACACAAAGAACATTTGCTTTAATATCTCTTTGGTGAAAAACAAAGCCAGTCTCAAACCAAACAGAAAAAAAAGAGAGAGAGAGAGAAACAAAGATTAACGTAGGATCTGGAATGCTTGCTTTTTAATTCCTTTGCCACAGTGTCTCATTTTGTGACAAATGGCATTTATCTGGGGGTCACGTAAACCTCTAATGCCTGGAGCAAAGTCAAAACATCTTTCAATTCCACTGGTTAAACAAACATTACAGAAGTAATTCTTTTGTGGACCTATGCTGCTAGAAATTTCTGTTACCAACTTAATAGACTATTAGCCACCCATAGGCATTTACAGATAAGAAAAGATGAGCTTTTACATAATTCAGTTCCATAATTATTAAATGCTTATTATACGCAAGGCACTATATGAGGTCAAGAAAGCAACAAAAAAAGAATCAGATAAAAATCATCCAAGTTCTTTTAAACCAGAAATGATTCTATAACTCCAAGAATTCACAAATGAGTGAGAATTAAATACTTAAGTACAGATACAAAATAAATAACTAAAGTTTAAGGCAAAATATGTGGGAGGTAAAATTTCTAAAAACATATTAATATCTTTTTCTACTTTTGGCATTAGAATAAGTGCATTTAAATACATAACAATACTAATGATAATAAAAACAGCAGTTAATATTTATACCTGCCACAGACCACGGATCAAACACTGTTCTAAATTCAACATGTATCACTTCGTTTAATCCTTAAAACAAAAGACAACTCTGTGAGGTAGACAAATAGATACAGCTAAGGAAACTGAGCTCACAGCGAGGTTAAGAAACTTGCCCCAGATTTCATACCTGTTAAAATAGTTTTATGGGCTTCTGAGATGGCTCAGTGGTAAAGACTCTGCCTGCCAATGCAGTACATATGGGTTCAATTCCTGGGTCGAGAATATCCCATGGAGAAGGAAACGGCAACCCACTCCAGTAGTTTTGCCTGGAAAAATCCCATGGACAGAAGAACCAGGCAGGCTACAGGCCATTGGGTCACAAACAGACATGACTGAGCACACAGGCACAATTTAGTTTTATATCTCTTTTTTCTTACTAAGAATATGGATCAGCTATTGTTTACTTTTCTGTAGTAAACAGAAAGTATGCCTTTTCCCTTTGATGTATCTTAAATCTACCTTAATTACTCAGGTATTTTATTAACCTAACATTTATAAGTTATAGTTCTAAACTTACAGTGTTTTAATCATTACAGATACTATAATGCAGTTCTCCATCTGCTCCACAATTTTAGAAAGATGATAAAAGTGAATCCATGGGCTGAGTCAGGAAGAATAAGCACAGACTGACAGACACGGATACATGGATGGAACTGGGGACAGACTACAATCGCAGAACTTTGAATGGAACTCCAAGATGGTTTACTCTTTCCAGTTTTCTCTCTCCCCTGTCCTCATGCCTTATTACACAAGAGATATCCCACTCCTCTGTGTGTGTAGGTGGTGTGTGTGTGTGTATTAAACTCAAGCTCAATAGCTTTCTCAGTCAGACAGTTCATTAGCTCAGTCGTGTCCGACTCTTCACGACTCCATGAACCTCGGCACGCCAGGCCTCCCTGTCCATCACCAACTCCCGGAGTTGACTCAAACCCATGTCCATCGAGTCGGTGATGCCATCCAACCATCTCACCCTCTGGCGTCCCCTTCTCCTCCTGCCGCCAATATTTCCCAGCATCAGGGTCTTTTCAAATGAGTCAGCTCTTCGCATCAGGTGGCCAAACGATTGGAGTTTCAGCTTCAACATCAGTCGTTCCAATGAACACTCAGGACTGATCTCCTTTAGGATGGAAATCGATCCTTTTTCCACCCCTTCATTTTTTCCCATTGCCGATGCATTAAGTTTCCTTGTTCCCCAATAATGTCAATTTCTTGGATATTCTGGTGTGTCTATAAACACAGTCTCATTTGCCTGGATTCCTCCCCCAAATCCCTCTCTTGTTTTTCTCTCTGCAAACTTGGCAAACTGCTAGCTCCTATTTGGCATCCATTTGATTTCCCCAAAGTTGCTCTTTCCTGTATGTTTCCATAGCATTTGGATTTTTACATTTCTGTTAAAATGTATACTCTTTTCTTGGTCTTTTCTTTTTCTTGCACATCACACGTGTGTCTTTTCCCCCAAATCACTAAACTTCAGAAGGCAAAGACCATTCTGTGTTCAGTATCTGTACTTCTGGCACCTAGTACGCTGCTGGGCATAGAGTACACACTCAGTAAGTGATTATTATCCAATCGATTTGACACAGATTAGCCTTAAAGGCAACACAGCTACCATCCACGAATCTTAAATAAAGTCACAAAGAATGGAGATAAGGAACTTTAAAAATTTCCCCATTTCTTCATAAAAATTGGCTTAAGGAAGCCTTTGTAGTAATAAAGGTGGTTACCTTGATATGAAAAATGGAAAGAAAATATTTGAAGTATTTTTTCACTGCTTTTCTTGATATCCTTTTACAGGGCAAAGTACTGATTACCGATGTATTTTGGTAGATTTGGAGAAGCACTGTATCCATCTCGAGGGAGAACACCAGGGCTTTCGTGATATTTTCTTTTTTTTTTTCGTGATATTTTCAATGCACGTCTGTGCCCCGCTGCGCTCACCGTGATGGCCCTGATCCCAGCCTTAGCTCTCTGGACCAACTGGCCAGATGGATGTTCTCCTTCCCTTTCCTGACCCTAAGCCCTGCCCCAAGCTACAGGACACATGGCTGTAGAAGGTAAAGAAGCAATTGTGTTTCCTTGCTAGTGCAGTTTGCAGGAAGGCAGAAGCTGATGTGTTTGCCATAGTGAGGGATGACATTTGACTGCTTGCTAAATCCAAGGGCCTGTGCCCTGACTCACCACCAGCCCACCTCCCCCAAACCTGCCTTCCCAACCTGACAACAGCTTGCCTGCTTCCTGCAATAACTGGCTGGGTGCTACAGAAGCTGACTCACTGATAGCTCTTTGTCTGAACCTCCGGTTGCTTTCCAGCCTCACTATTGCCACCTTTCTAACTCAAGCTCTCCCCTTTCCCACCTGTAGTTTACTGAGAACTACCCGAATGGGACTTTATGGCTAGAGCTAAGTCCTCTAAGTTCTCCTCCCTGTTACTGGTGAAACTCTCTCTCTAGAAGGAAAACCTACTTAGGTCTCTCTCTCCTTAAAACCTTCTCAAAAATTTTTCATGTTGAGTCCAAATCATTCAACTTGTACCTAAAATATTTCATGTGGATAAAACTCTAATTTGAAAAGATAAATGGACTTCAATGTTCTTTGCAGCACTGTTTACAATAGCCAAGACAAAGGAGCAACCTAAATGCCCCTCTACAATGAAAGGATAAATATGTGGTACACACAAACTCGTACACACACACACACTGGAATATTAAGGAGCCATAAAGAAGAATGAAATAATGCCATTTATAGCAACAACGGATGGACCTAGAGATTATCATATTTAGTGAAATAAGTCAGACAAAGACAAAGATTGTACATCACTTAAACGTACAATCTAAAAAAAAAAGGATACAAATGAACTTATTTGTGAAACAGCAAAAGACTCACAGACATAGAAAATAAAATTACGGTTACTGAAGGGGATAGAGAAGACGGGTTCTGGGATGTGGGGGCAGAGAAAAACTAGGAGTTTGAGATTAACATATACATAAATGAGTAAATGAGGTGATGGATTTCCAGTTGAGCTATTTCAAATCCTGAAAGATGATGCTGTGAAAGTGCTGCACTCAATATGCCAGCAAATTTGGAAAACTCAGCAGTGGCCACAGGACTGGAAAAGGTCAGTTTTCATTCCAATCCCAAAGAAAGGCAATGCCAAAGAATGCTCAAACTACCACACAATTGCACTCATCTCACATGCTAGTAAAGTAATGCTCAAAATTCTCCAAGCCAGGCTTCAGCAATACGTGAACCATGAACTTCCAGATGTTCAAGCTGGTTTCAGAAAAGCCAGAGGAACCAGAGATCAAATTGCTAACAACCGCTGGTTCATGGAAAAAGCAAGAGAGTTCCAGAAAAACATCTATTTCTGCTTTATTGACTATGCCAAAGCCTTTGACTGTGTGGATCACTATAAACTGTGGAAAATTCTGAAAGAGATGGGAATACCAGACCACCTGACCTGCCTCGTGAGAAACCTGTACACAGGTCAGGAAGCAACAGTTAGAACTGGACATGGAACCACAGACTTCCAAATAGGAAAAGGAGTACATCAAGGCTGTATATCGTCACCCTGCTTATTTAACTTATATGCAGAGTACATCATGAGAAATGCTGGGCTGGATGAAGCACAAGCTGGAATCAAGATTGCTGGGAGAAATATCAATAACCTCAGAAATACAGATGATACCACCCTTATGGCAGCAAGTGAGGAGAAACTAAAGGGCCTCTTGATGAAAGTGAAAGAGGAGAGTGAAAAAGTTGGCTTAAAGCTCAACATTCAGAAAACAAAGATCATGGCATCTGGTCCCATCACTTCATGGCAAATAGATGGGGAAACAGTGGAAACAGTGTCAGATTTTATTTTGGGGGGCTCCAAAATCACTGCAGATGGTAATTGCAGCCATGAAATTAAAAGATGCTTACTCCTTGGAAGGAAAGTTATGAGCAACCTAGACAGCATATTAAAAAGCAGAGACGTTACTTTGTCAACAAAGGTCCGTCTAGTCAAGGCTATGGTGTTTCCAGTAGTCATGTATGGATGTGAAAGTTGGACTATAAAGAAAGCTGAGCACCAAAGAATTGATGCTTTTGAACTGTGGTGTTGGAGAAGACTCTTGAGAGTCCCATCGACTGCAAGGAGATCCAACCAGTCTGTCCTAAAGGAGATCAGTCCTGGGTGTTCATTGGAAGGACTGATGTTGAAGCTGAAACTCCAATACTCTGGCCACCTGATGCGAAGAGTTGACTCATTGGAAAAGCCCCTGATGCTGGGAAAGGTTGAGGACAGGAGGAGAATGGGACGGCAGAGGATGAGATGGTTGGATGGTATCACCAACTCAATGGACATGGGTTTAGGTAGACTCTGAGAGTTGGTGATGGACAGGGAGGCCTGGCGTGCTGCGATTCATGGGGTTGCAAAGAGTTGGACATGACTGAGCAACTGAACTGAATTGAACTGAAATGAGTAAACAACAAGGACCTTCTGTAGAGTACAGGGAACTATATTCACTATCCTGTAATAAACTACAACATAATGGAAAAGAAACTGAAAAATAATATTTATATATAGGTAACTTGATCACTTTGTTGTACACTTGAAACTAACACAATATTGTAAATTAACTGTATTTCATTAAGAATTTTAAAAAGTACTTCATGGTCAGGCTTCTCTTTATAGCTACCCACATCACCAGCCCCTTTCCAAACTGTCTTTGTAACTCAAGTGTTTTGGAACTACTTGTGATTCTTCACATGCAAGCCGATGTGGGCCCCTTTTTCTATGCCTCTGAAGATGCTTTAACACGGCTACATGAAAGCAGCATCTAAATATTCTCTCTGATGGTTTTTATTCTCTTCTTTTATGCTGGGGACCACATCCATCCTTATAGAAGTGTTCCCATATCAAGTCTTACCTCAGACCTTTACAACGAGCCCAATATTTCAATCAACAACACATATTTACTTTGTTCTAAGGATTGCCCTAGGTGCCAGAAATCATTGGTGAGCAAAAATAAACAAGAGACCCTGCCCTCATAGTATAGAGCATAGTGGGGTATTCAGAGTATCACAAAGTATAGCAATCAGTAATTATGAAAATAGACAGGAAGTTGAAGCTGTAATAAATACTATAAAATGAAGAGCGTGGTGCCACAAGAGCTCATCCTCAAGGGCTTGGGCAGCATCAGAAATGTCAAGGAAGGGATCTGTGAATAAAGAGACTCTTGAGCTGTGGTCTGAACTGTGCAAAATGTATTGATGAAGAGTGGGATAAAGAGCACTCCAGGAGAAGGAAGAGCCTGCAGGAAGGCTGTGCTAGGGAGACACACAAGCGCTGTGCAAACTGAAAGGTGGTTGGTGGAGGAGGGGTCACGGTGGTCAGCGGAGAGGGCACAGTCAGCAATGGCGAGTGCGGTATGAACTGAGGCACCACAGAAATACCGAGGTCGCTCTGCACCCTCTGAAGAGAATGGGTGAATTGAAAGGGGCACAGTTGGGTCTGGTCGGGTTAGATTCCTTTTGTCCAAGGTTACTCTGGCTACATGGTGGAGTAGTGATTCAAGAGGGACAGAGTAAAAGATGTGTGCTTAGTCGCTCAGCTGTGTCCAACTCTGTGCGACCGCATGGACTGTAGCCCACCAGGCTCCTCTGTCCATGGGATTCTCCAGGCAAGGAGACTGGCGTGGGTTGCCATGCCCTCCTCCAGGGGATCTCCCCACCCAGGGATCAAACCCGGGTCTCCTACATTGCAGGCAGATTCTTTACCATCTGAGCCCCCAGGGAAGCCCAAGTAAAAGGTGGGGGTGCAGGTATTAGAGCTTTGGTGGTGAAGATAAAGATAAAAGGTCAGGGTCAAGAAATAAAAAGAGACAAAATTAGCATGGGTTGGTGATGATCTGACTATGGAGGTGAGGAAGAAAGAACCATCAGGGAAGGTTTCTAGATTTCTGACTTACTCAAAAGGAGTACATTTAATAAGACAGAACATGACCCAGCATGAACAGTTGATTTTGCAAAATGTTGAGGGCGTGAGAATGTGCCTCAGATGTCTGTTAGGAGGGAATGGGGCTGATCACTGGACCATGCTGATGTACTCTGCAATGTAACCTTGTGTTCCAGTAGAGAACAAGCTGCCCATAGGCTGCTTCCTGCCGATGATTCTTCCGGAGGCAGAGACACCAGGTGGGTCCATTCCTGAGCTGCAAGGCCCACAACCAGGTGATTGCGGCTCAAGGACCGCTGACCACCTTGCCCTGCTCTCCTTAGAGCTGCAGGGCAGTCTGAGGGCTACTATCCAATCCTCCTCCCCTTCCCAGGCTCCTTCCTCTCTCACACAGAGTGCTACTCACACATTTCCTGCCTGCATATCCTACTCCTGGCATTTGATGTCTCGAGGACACAGGGACAGGATCAGTGTTGATAGTGGGAAACCATCATCAGATGATACTTAGTAAAATTCGGCATATGAAACATTAGGCAGTGTATGATAACATGTAAATTAAAACACAAAGATTGAAAGAAGCAAACTGGCAATTAATTTTAGCAGCTGGAAGTAAATTAACACCTTTCTGTTAAAATGTAAATGTGTAATTCAAGAAAGCAATTTGAAGGAAATTAAGCAGATCATATAGGTTCAAGTCCGAAGCCTCTGAGAAAGAGTTCTGGCATGAGTCTCCAGGGATCGGATATCAGACAGTTAAAGGTGAGCAAGTGACATTTTCTTAAGAAGAAAAGTTAAGTGGATGTTGATCATAGCACGGTTCAGAACAATATATACATCTAATATCTAAACATGTATATATTTGAAAATTTTTATTGTATATTTTACCTTTGTAGTAAAAAATATTTTTAAATGTATAAGTAATGAGCTTTACCTAAAAGTATAGAAATCCGTCCTCCCTGCTCCCCCACAAAATGATGACACTTTCTTCTTATACTGAAACAATGGGTTTTGCAAACTGAGGTATTCTTGCTCACTGGTTTGATATGTGAATCTGTTTTCCATTGTTTTAATTCTAGAATATATCATTTTATATCCAGAGTTTTTTTTTTTTTTTAGAACTATATCAAAGATTTCCACTATATTGCTATTCCAAAAGGTTATACTATCTCATCAAGTGAATTTATTCACTTGATTTAATTAACTACCATCCAATTGTGGATATTTAGACTGCTTTCCCTTGCGGCTTCCCTTGTAGCTCAGCTGGTAAAGAATCTGCCTGCAATGCAGGAGACCTGGGTTCAATCGCTGGGTAGGGAAGATCCCCTGGAGAAGGGAAAGGTTACCCACTCCAAGATTCTGGCCTGGAGAATTCCATGGACTGTATAGTCCACGGAGTGGCAAAGAGTCAGACCCGACTGAGCGACTTCCACTTCACTAGACTGCTTTCAAGTGTTTGTTATAAAAAATGAACATCTTTCCATAAAGTTTGCCTTCATTATATCATTTCCTAAAGTATCCAGATAAGAGGTTATTTGATCAGAGAACATATCAGCTTTATGACGCCACAATAACAAAGATTCTTGGGTTGGATAAATATCAGTAGAAGAAACTGCTTATACAAGGGGGTATTAAAATTGTATAAAAATAATAATAATAGCATGCGGGACTTCTGCTTCTGGGCCTGATGGAGACATTGGTACAGAACTAGACTTCACATTAAAATCTAACTATAAACCTGGACAGAATATAAGCAATAACTGTTTTAGGATGAATTTGAGAAATGCAGGATTGTAACCTTAAAACAACATGTCAGAAAGATTTAGGAAAGGAAACTATTTAATAGCAATAAAGCAAAAGAAAACAGAACATGATGTGGGATGTATAAGTAACCAAAACAAAAGGGGAAAGAGGAAGAAAATGTATGTGTAGTTTCTGATCACTTTTTTTTTCATATTGGAAACGGGAATTTTACCAGAGACGACAAATAGCGTGAGACCGTTCATTAAAATCTGTAACGGCAGGATTTACAAGAGATGAAAAATAGCCATGGATTACTATCTGTGTTGAAATTGGTCCAGTGCAAGATCGCAAGACCCACACTTTCTTTTCTTCAGTGACAAGTATCCAAACTTGACCACCTAAATTTGATGGTAGCAGAGACTAAAAAGTGTTTAACATCACAAGCAGAAACACTCAGATTTTCTCTGCTTAGTACAGAATTTCTTGATCCTCGATTTTCTTGATTGTCAAACATATATTTTAAGATAATTAAACATTATAAAATACATTTACCGTTAATAAGTTAGTTGCAAATATTTTAACTTGGTGTTCATTTTACTGCTTTGCAGTTCATTTACCTTCTTATGTGTTAAGGTGTACACCAAAGAATGATTTCTAAATCTCATTTAATGACTCAAGACACTGCTTAGTTCTGTATTACTAAACTACAGATAGCAACAAAAAGAGTAGGCAAAGACCAGATTATATTGTATCTTTAGTTCAGAAGTGGGATTTGCTTTATAAACAATAATGAAAGGATGACAAATGGTGAACAGAATAAAATTTAATGTAAAGATTCCTTTTTGTAATATTTCATGTATTACTTTGCATATTGAATCAGATAGGAATGACTGATGAAACACATTCATTAAATAAGCCACTTCTAAAGTATATTCATCATCAGAAAAATATGCTTGGATAATGGAAAAATGATATTAAGTTTAGCTTGTATAATTTATTCCAAAACTCCAACAATGGAAGGAAATGGAAAAACGAAAACAGAAAACAACATCAGGCACAGTTTTTGAAACAAAGCTGAATTATACCAAGAAATATAGAAAAAATATGGATAAGCATATATATTTAAGTTACTCTTTAAGCAAGCTCTATTATAAATTAATATACAAAAATAAAGGTGATTTAATCAGCTATATAAGCCAAGCAGACTCCTTTCATTCAAAATGTATTACAAAGTATTACATTTTAGTTAAATTTTGGATTAGCATTAGAGTATGATAAGCCTTCATCATATTCCTTAACACGAAATCACTGCTTCTGGATTTCAGGCTGTCACAAAGTAACACACAAATCATATTAGTAAAAAGACCATATAGAGACAGAACTTACAGTCTGATGTACAGTATAAGGCTTTTTGGCAAAGGTTGACAGTAGGTCCAAAAATCTTGAAGCCTAGTTAGGTACTTCTCACAATTATTAAAATTTTCTGAAAAGTTAAACAACTCCAGGATTTAGTAAAGATGTGAGAAACAAGATCATTGTTGGTAGAAGTATAAATTGAACACAAACATACATAAATACACATATGCACAGAGGTCTGAGATTTATTAAACAGAATACTTGGAAAATGGAAGGTACATAATTCAACAGGCATAAAACAACTTATTTCATCTTTAAAGGTTTTATCATTTTTTATGCATGCATTCATTATGTAATGCATCACAGCTTTATACCACATTTTAAAACACCTTTTTATCCTGCTATTTTAGAGAGAGGGACTGTTAGTCAGCCAGTTGTGTCCAGCTCTTTGAGACTCCATGGCCTGTAGCCCGCCAGGTTCCTCTGTCCATGGAATTCTCCAGGCAAGAATACTGGAGTGGGTTCCCAATTCCCTTCTCCAGGGGATCTTCCTGACCCAGGGATCACACTTGGGTCTTTTCCACTGCAGGTGGATTCTTTACTGTCTGAATCACCAGGGGAAAAACAACAACAGCAACTAATTTCTAATTAATTCACGTGTATTTTGTAATGCAGATGGCTTTCTTACCACTTTGAAAATGTCTGCTCAACCTTTCAAACAGGTGTTTTATAACTAACTCAATTCTTCTATTTTTTTAAACATTTAGAGCCCATGATACCAATAATCTATGAAAGAGGTCAGAATACTCCACACCGACAGTTGCCACTTCGGTACAAGAAGGATTTGGAGTTGAAGGCGAAAGAAACAACGAACACAGGAGGAGCTCCCTGCTTCCCTATTTCTGCAGGACGTACGTTTCTCTTTTGTAAAGGAAATTTCCATTTATACAAGAGTCTTCCTATTCTAGACCAAAAAGAGGAGAAGACTGGAGCCCACTCTTATCATCTGAGACACCTTGAGTCTGCATAACAGATCTCACTAAACAACCCATATGTGGTGAACATATTCTTAGTCCCCTTCCCACAACTTGATCCCTTCTACCTCAGAAGCCCACCCCCCCCCACCTTTTATTCTTTATTTAGTCTCTTTTCCCCAATTTGTCACCCTTTAAATTAGACACCACTAAAAATGTCACATAACCCCCTGGAATCTAATAGACTCTTTGAGGTTTTCACTTCTTACTATGAGGCTTTTCTGTGTGTGCATAAAATAAACCTGTCCTTCTGTTAATCTGTCCTTAATTTGCACTCCTTGATCACTAAACATAAGAGGGTAGAAGGAAGATATTTTCCCTCCCTTACACATATAAATAACAAAACATGTCTAACCATATACTTAACATATTTATTAACTCTATTCTAAAAAATCCAATTTTTTTCCCCATAGAAACAAAAATTTGAATGATAGTTGTCAGTGGCTGGAAGAGCTGAAGGAATGGAAAGCTGCCTTATGGGCACAGAGCTTTAGTTTTACAAGATGAAAGGATTCTGGAGATTGGGTTGTGCAACAAGTTCAGTTCAGTTCAGTCACGCAGTCGTGTCCGATTCTTTGCAACCCCATGAATCACAGCACGCCAGGCCTCCCTGTCCATCACCAACTCCCAGAGTTCACTCAGATTCACGTTCATCGAGTCCATGATGGCATCCAGCCATCTCATCCTCGGTCGTCCCCTTCTCCTCCTGCCCCCAATCCCTCCCAGCATCAGAGTCTTTTCCAGTGAGTCAACTCTTCACACGAGGTGACCAGAGTACTGGAGTTTCAGCTTTAGTATCATTCCTTCCAAAGAACACCCAGGACTGATCTCCTTCAGAATGGACTGGTTGGATCTCCTTGCAGTCCAAGGGACTCTCAAGAGTCTTCTCCAACACCACAGTTCAAAACCATCAATTCTTCGGCGCTCAGCCTTCTTCACAGTCCAACTCTCACATCCATACATGACCACTGGAAAAACCATGGCCTTGACTAGACGGACCTTAGTTGGCAAAGTAATGTCTCTGCTTTTGAATATACTATCTAGGTTGGTCACAACTTTTCTTCCAAGGAGTAAGCGTCTTTTAATTTCATGGCTGCAGTCACCATCTGCTGTGATTTTGGAGCCCCCAAAATAAAGTCTGACACTGTTTCCACTGTTTCCCCATCTATTTCCCATGAAGTGATGGGACCGGATGCCATGATCTTCGTTTTCTGAATGCTGTGCCACGAGGGATGTACTTAAACACGTGAAGGGTGGCAGCATATGCCAGGCCAAAATATGCCCTTTGGGAAAAAGAATTATTTGGGGCTAAAGGTACTTGAAAAATAGCAAATGCAGGAAAAATACTCTGAATTTCCTCCTTTTACTTAAAAGCAGGCAATGACATTCCCATGTGAAAGAGGTACTCCTAGAACAGGTAAGTGAGATTCTTATCATCAAGGACAAGACGCTGAGATGAGAGAATGCTAATCAAACAGACCTTATTAAAGTAATTCATATCCTCCTTCAGCCTTCTCACATAGTTTAATTACTTTTCCACACTTTCCTCTCTTTGTTCAACTTACTATAAAAGAATGTAGGCACCACCCTTTCCTTAGGTCTTGATTCCTTATGAGGCGCACCACAGTGCCTGAAACTTACGTAAACTTGTTTTTTTCCCTCTTGTTAATCTGTCTGTCAATTTAATTCTCAAGCCCAACCAGAAAACCCTAAGAGGGCAGAGGTAAGATGTGCCTCCGCTGCCTATTACTGAACTATGCACTTCAAAATGGCAAGCGGGAAAACTGTTACATATATCTTATCATTATTCAATGATACAGCAATAACTCTGTATCAACACTTAATTAGCACAAATAAAACTGTTTTAGGAAAAAAGTTCATTATTTCTTAATATTTTAAAAATAATTTTAATATATTTTTTAAAAGTTTAAGAATATTGCTCCATTAAAAACAAACACACAAACACACACAAAAACCTTCACAAACAAGCCTGAAAACATCATGGGGACTAGAAGAGTTCCAGGTATCAAAAGTGAGAGTAAGTGTCAATGTAATCACCTCAAGAATGGTCTGGTTACTAGAAGAAAGACAATCAACCAACCACACCCGAAGTTCTTTGCTAACTGGAAATCACCTTATCCAAATACTGAAGTAGGAACAATTTCCAAGACCCCAGAGGGCTAGCAAACTGGCTCTGGTTAGGCAACCAAAGGAAGCTAATTAATATTAAAACTAGTGAGAGGAAGACTGCGGAACCCATTCTTCTGGGGACCCACAAGAAATTCAACACATTTTCAGTAGGCCATGCAGGAAACATTTAAAAGCCTGACCCCGCCCCACCCCAGCCTGAATAAAGCTCTAGCAAGAGGAATTGGATAAAAATCAAGTGTTGATTAAATCTTCCTCTTACAAATCATACAAAAATGACTTTAAAAAAATAAGAAATTACTTGAAAAGTTATTAGAGTTATAAATCATGGATTTTCATGTGGAGAAGACTTTTGCCAAGCAAATAGTTCATTTGGACTCACCTATATTTATTTGAACAAAAAGATTTTAAAAAAAAGATTTAAGAAATAGTGTTTATATGCAGAAGAGAGAGGTGCAGTCCCAAAGAGAAAAATAGTTAAATATTAAAACCACAGCACATGATGCTTCATTCTACGCACTTGCTCCTATTATGAGAAAAAGGTATGCAGAAGCTTGTCCTTCACAGATGTTAATTATCAGAATAATGTGAGCTACACTGTTCTCATTTCCCTTTAAGCAGCAAGTCCCAGAAGGAACTAAAGAATGCCATCGATGTGGTGAAAATAATTTGTAAATGCTAGTAACATGTGGATCATCAAAATAATTTTAAACCAAATACAGCAAAAATTTTGTTCAATTTCATTTGACCATTAATAATGAAATTTAGAAGCAATTAGCCCACCTAGGTCAGAATACTGATATGATATACTTGGATTTTACAATTAGTTATTAAAATGATTGACTAAAAAAAATTGCTTTTCTTAAATAGCTTTCAGCTCAGTTCAGTTCAGTCACTCAGTCGTGTCCGACTCTTTGCAACCCCATGAATCGCAGCACGCCAGGCCTCCCTGTCCATCACCAACTCCCGGAGTTCATTCAAACTCATGTCCATTGAGTCGGTGATGGCATCCAGCCATTTAATCCTCTGTTGTCCCCTTCTCCTCCTGCCCTCAATCCCTCCCAGCATTAGGGTCTTTTCCAATGAGTCAACTCTTCACACGAGGTGGCCAAAGTACTGGAGTTTCAGCTTTAGCATCAGTCCTTCCAATAAGAACACCTAGAACTGATCTCCTTTAGAATGGACTGGTTGGATCTCCTTGCAGTCCAAGGGACTCTCAAGAGTCTTCTCCAACACCACAGTTCAAAAGCATCAATTCTTTGGCGCCCAGCCTTCTTCACAGTCCAACTTTCACATCCATACATGACCATTGGAAAAACCATAGCCTTGATTAGACGGACCTTTGTTGGCAAAACAATGTCTGCTTTTTAATACGCTATCTAGGTTGCTTTACTTTTCTCTAAAACCCTTCTCTTAAGCAGGCAGAAATGAAATTTAGTCAAAGAAAAAAAATAAAGTTTTCAGGTTTTCTAATGCCCAAGAATATCATCATATGGTGTTCTGAGTTAAAATCTCAGACAACCAAAATGCCTGTTTTTTAAAAATATACATTTTCTGTAAGATGTTATGGAAAAAACTCAAACGAACTTTTTGACCAACCCAACATACTTTCATCATATTCCATGACCCAACCACCATGAGGGTAATGATTTACATGCTGCATGAGTGAAAGTGTTAATTGTTCAGTCCTGTCTGACTCTTTGCGACCCCATGGACTGTAGCCCACCAGGCTCCTCTGTCCGTGGGATTCTCCAAGCAAGAAGACTGGGGTGGGTAGCCACGCCCTTCTCCAGGGATGCTGCATGCCTAGCACCTAATCAGGGCTAGGCAAACTGTAGACACTCAATAAGTACTTATTGAATGAAATATAATAGAACAGTGAAAAGCAAAGCATAAATTAACTCCATTATTTTGAATCATGAAGGCCTACCTTAGGCGGCAGAAGCTGTAGTGTAAGTGCAGTTCTGAAGACAGTGGTGGAGAGACCCAGTCGCTCTAGGTCTCGCTCATTCTCTGGACTATCTGTCTTCCGTGGTGCACTACAGTTACCCTCTTTTAGGTTTGAGCAATGAATGACATTCAGTTTGGAAGAACAAGGAGCAGTCTTCTATGGAAATTAACACTGAACAGGTGAGTTTTAATAGTCAGCAGAGTAAGACAAAATGAAGCGGTTTAAAAATAGAAGCGGTTTAAAAATAAAGCAGGAGAGATCACTGGAGCAGTCAATGACTGTTGCCTGAATAAATGAGTAAGTTAATGAATAAACAAAGGAGAGAAGAGAATGAAAATGTTGGAAGTGATGGCAGAGAGGAGTCAGTGGCAGCTAGACAGGGGGGCTTTTCATGTTATCAGCCTCTCTTCCCAACTTCATCTCCTCCATGGCCCTCCTCCAGCAAAGCAGTGCAAATAACTACATGCTTGATAAGTAAAAGTTCTTTTAATATAAGACCTCCACTTTCCCCTCACCCCTATATCGCTCTCACACTTTCATCTGTATTACCATCCTTCAATCCTTCCTGTCTAAAAAATGTGGATGGCGTAGACATCCACAGACAAATGGTCTCTCCTAGCTAGTCCCCCGCTTCCCCCGGGACGGGCAGGAGTACTGCCTGGTACTGAGCTTTGGAGAAACACCCCATCCCTGGAGCACACGGACAGGAAGAGGTGCCATTTCAAGGAGAATGACCAAGGACGGCTGCTTTGATGAGCCAGACAGACCACACCCCGAAGAGAACTTGAACAAGAATTAGGGGAAAAGCATCCTGGTGGAGCCCTGTGGGTGACTGGGAACAGAGTCCAGGGTCACAGGAAATGAGTGTCCTGATGAAACGAAAAGCTTTACACCCATCAGCGACTCCACGTGATTTCCAGTCTGGCTGCCTCACTGAGCTCAGGCATCTCCCCATGGACCCGTGGGGGTTTGAAATGTTAATCCCTGATCATCCAGGCACTTGAATTTGGTCTCCTCTCTTTGAACTTTGCTTTCAGCTTAAGTCCATCAGAAGTAATCCAATCAAACCAGAAAATGCACTGGGGTTGCTATATGGACTGGGGGCAAGAAAGTGGGAGAAGAGGAAAAAAGGGATTCACAATGTTAATCACCCAGCTGTGAATCGCTGGGGCTTCTGAAAGCACATTCGTCCTTCCTTCCATTTACTCTTGTCACAGAAATGATATTCACACCCCCCCGCCCCCGGCTTTTTAGCATTCCACCCTCTACTGATTTTGTATTAAAGTCCAATCTGAATAAATAATTAAAAAGAAGCATAAGAGAATCTAAGGTCCAAACTATGGCTGAAGTGACAAAGGTGGCTTTCTATTAGCTAAAATTTGGACTCCATCCTGTTTTGTTTAAAAAGTAGGCTGAAGTTATACCTGTAAATGTCTATTAAATATTCCATTACTCTTTCAATACAAAATAGATTTAATATGTTTATACTCCATCTGCTATAAACTCTCATCAGATTTTGATTGAGATGGATGAACATTTTTGTGCTGATAAAATAATCTTATAAAGGAAAATAAATGACAAAATATGTGCATTAATTACACAAAATTTAGACTTCTGATAAAGTAGTTTGTTACCCAATTGATTTCCCAAGCACATTTTCTCTACTAACTCTACGGCTCACAGTGGGGCAGGCTTTAGATTTATGGTTTCAAAAATACAGGTAATTTTGCACTATTGTAAGTTACTTTTTACTTCATTCCATTTGTGACTAATTGTACCCACTGCACAAAGGACTCTATCACCGCCTTCCACTGTGCCTAATAAATTGCAAACTTCCGAAGTGTGATGGATGAAAGAATGCTCGGAATAAACAAATGAAGAGAACATGTGTATAATACCCAGTTTAATCTACTTTTATTCAAATGTATTAATTTCTGAGAAACATTATATTATGTAACTGTCAGAGTAGATACCTTGATATGCCTTTATGAAAAAAAAAGTATATTACGTGGTAAGTCCATCAGATTGTGTCTCCAAAGGCATCTAAGCAAGTTTTGCCTCCAGTCCAGTCTTCACCTGCATTAGAAGTTCCTATTTTGTGTGACTCATGTAAAGACAATCAAGACAGGGCATTTCTGGACCCAGATATGTCGCTCATGTGTATCTCATCATTTCTTGTTTGTTTTTCTAAATCTGCTTACTAGTACTGATTTTATTTTGAAAAGAAAAGTAAAAAGGGACATAAAAAACAGGCATGCTCTGTTATTTAGGCTTCCTCTTATTTAAAATGTGAAAAGTACTTTTCACAAAGGAAATACTTATTTGCATATGCTCATAAAATATTTATGCTGAAATATACAAAACACAGTCATTTATGATCCCTTAATTAGCCTTAAAGTAGAATAAGAACTTAATTAAAATATAATTTGTTAATTCATTAGTGTTGGAATATAACTTTGACACTGATTTTTAGTAATTAATAGGTCTTGAAGGTACAAAATTTATTTGGTTGTTTTTACTGTATTTTTTTCTTTAACACTTCCTTCTTTTTGATATTGCTCCATTTTAAAAAGGGGAAAGCATCAAGTTAGGACTCTTATTCTAAAGAAGGATTAACAATGTTATCAAATGGCCTCTGCTTAAATGTTACTTTTTAAAGGAGTGTCCCCTGACCATCCCATAAAATTGTATCTTATCCTCCTACGATTATCTGTATCACCTGGCTTTATTTTTCTTCATAATATTACCATTTAACAATTTCTGTATTTGCTTGATTGTTTATTTCCTTACTACTATAATACAAGTTCCATGAGGACAGATAATCTGTCTGCTTTCAGTTCAGTTCAGCCACTCAGTCATGTCCGACTCTTTGCAATTCCATGAATCGTAGCACACCAGGCCTCCTGTCCATCACCAACTCCCAGAGTTCACTCAAACTCATGTCCATCAAGTCGGTGATGCCATCCAGCCATCTCATCCTCTGTCATCCCTTCTCCTCCTGCCCCCAATTGCTCCCAGCATCAGAGTCTTTTCCAATGAGTCAACTTTATTCATTTTTAAATTTCCAGAGTCTAAAACAGCACCTGATACATGGTAGGCAGTCATGTAATGTCTATTGAATAAATGGATACTTCTTACTAAGTTGCATGGACATGAACTGGATGATACACAGCTAAAAACAATGCATACATAAGAATACAGCTTCGAGATGACCAGACCATTTTGGAGTTTAAATAAACTAATTCTATTTTCAGAAATAAGCAGTGTTCATTGTGCTGATCCAAAAACAGGTCCCCAAAGAACTACAAATCACATTCTACAAGGAAATACAAAAATAAAGAGTATGAAAAGATCTTTGTGGCTTGTAAACAAATTAAAAATATGTCTAAGATCTTAACTCTTTGCTCTTGAAATGAGTAGATGAAAATTTTAATTGCAAGTGTATTAAAATAAACAAAAGATGTAAAATGTAAAAATATAATTTTTAGTGAAATATTTGAAACATCAGCTTTAAAATACTTATTCATGATATATCAGGGGCTATGGTAGGTGAAAGTTAAATAACACTCGGCCTCTGTCCTTTCAAAATCCACCATCGCAAAGTGAGATATGGAAATAGATTTCTGTCTTACTCAGAGACTAGTAATAGGACATGCTGGTTTCCCAGAACTGGGTTCTAAACCATGAGTAAAGGTTAAGAGGCAAGAAACAAGATGACATGTCTGGGAATCCACAAGAGGAAAGGTTTCTGATGTATAAAGTGCAAGACAGAAAATGACGAGAAAAACCCAAGTTAATTATTTAAGAAGCCAAACAGTAATACTTTACCTTAATAACATGCAACACTTCTTACCAAAAAGTTTTGTACAATACTAGCATATTCTGTAGAGGATGTATTCATTGGGTATAGACATCATTATTTCTGAAAACTGACCTAAATTCTATTGTTATTGACCAGAGAAAACATTACTAGTAATATTGCAACTAACCAGTGCATTTCCCCAATGATACAGAAACAATCATGAGAGTTTCCATATCTTTTCCATGAAATGAACCATCTGCTAAATTGCTGTTTGAGATGTGAAGCTAGTCCCAACTGTTAGCTTATTAAATGTAGTAAGTTACAATAATGAAGTGTTAAAATTATAATGAACACTGGCAGAAAAAACTAGATTCCCAAACAGAATTATAAAAATCTTAACTTTTGCATTTTTTGACTTGTGGTTTTAATATTACCAGTCTAGTACACTACCACTTGCTATGTTGCATTTTAAAAAAATATAAAGCAGAAAGAAAAACATCATAAAAGAACAGTCTATCTTGTGCATATACAAATACTTTACTACCAAAGCAATTCTTCAAAATAGAAATCAATAACTCTAATGTGATTCATTCTGTGGAGGAAGATTTATTAAAAAAAAAAAAACTAAATCTCTTTAATACAATGTTATACTACATTGATTTTTAAAACATAATTATGTTTAGTAAAATTTTATATAACTTACTGCACATGGAAAGCATTTAAAAGATGTTTGATGGACTAATGCTTCTCAAGAGACTTAGTATTACAGGTATAAACAATAAGACGATATAAGTCTTCTTAGACTCACCCCAATCACTTTAATTTTCTGCTTAAATTTTACTGAATGAAGATGAAATACTAACTCTAACACTTAAATAGAAGCAAGGTATCTATATAAACATACATATACATGTATATACATATATTACATACAAATATGAGAATTGGGGTTGGGAAAAAATCTTCATAAATTTTTTTCTTGTGATTTTTCCAAGTCCAAATTATACTGGTTTTAAAATAGATGTAATATTTGTCTATGTGTGATTATGTGCCAACACAAAAACCACACACACACAAAGTCATGCAGTATAAATTAGTTCATTGTGGTTGTTTAAATAAAAGACTTCCATGAGAAATATAAAGAGCACTTTTTTCATCGATTTTTTTAAGTGGGAACATTTAAGATTTGATCCTACAATGGAAAAAGGTTGTATCTTAAAGTAGTTCTCTCTCTAAGATAAGATATTAGGCTAATTGAGAAAACAGTCCTACAGAAAGGCCTCTGATCAATATGACCAAACCAAGGTATAAAATCTGGATGAAAGAATATGAAAATCCATAGCCAGCCTCAAAAGTAAGAAAGGCAAATATCAAGTTCTCAGAAATGAAGAGGAAACTCAAATCTTGAGTGGTGAGCAACAGACCGGTGCAGAAACATGGAGTCTAATTCATATAAAAATTACCTCAGAAGCCATGCCCGTGGAGAGACACACTTGAAATCACATCCACAGGGATGCCCCCATACCCCATCGCAAGCACGACTCCCAAGGCAAATACAGTCCACAAAAGCGGAACTCTGAGTTCAACTGAAATATCCATAAAACACTCGAGGAAACAAAACAGCTGAGAATAGGAGAAAGAGACACAACCAAACTCACACCCCTGGAACTGGACATAATAGATGGATGCGAAAGAGACTCTAAATAAATATACCTAAAATACATGACTTGATAAAGACTATAAGAAAACCCAAAAAGCAAGAAGATATAATGGAAGAAACAGGCAGATCTTTCAAAGAAACCAAAATTAATTTTAGAATTGATGTTCACTGAAACTGAATTTTAAAAATTTAACACACAAGTTAAGCAGTAGATTAAATCTAACTGAAGAAAGTGAAGTATTAGTTTGAAAGACAGATTTCAGGCAATCATGTAGAATGAAACACAGTGGATTAAAGAGACAGGGAAAAAGGGGAAAAGAGACTAAGAGATGTGAAGGTTACAATGAGCAAGTCCAATCTGTATTTAATATGAACTTCAGAGTTTTTTAATTTAAATCAGACTGAACACCAAACAGGATACATCTTAAAAATTCGTATCTAGGTGAAAATATGAATAACAGTATATGTTTCAAAATACAGTGTAGAATTTTGGAGTCAGGGGTGTCTCAGTGATGCTTGGGAATGCTACAATATCTAGATATATAGGTATGTGGATTGATCACCTCAAGGTCATTTTAAAGGTTCAGTTCAGTTGCTCAGTCGTGTCTGACTCTTTGCGACCCCATGTATCACAGCACGCCAGGCCTCCCTGCCCATTACCAACTCCCAGAGTTCACCCAAACTCATGTCCATCAAGTGATGCCATCCAGCCATCTCATCCTCTGTCTTCCCCTTCTCCTCCTGCCCCCAATCCGCCCTGCATCAGAGTCTTTTCCAATGAATCAACTGTTCGCATGAGGTGGCCAAAGTTTCACCTTCAGCATCATTCCTTCCAAAGAACACCCAGGGCTGATCTCCTTTAGACTGGACTGGTTGGAAAATTTATTATTTGTCTACATCATAATATACATGTTGGGAAAGATTGAGGGCAAGAGGAGAAGGGGGCGACAGAGGATGAGATGGGTGGATGGCATCACCGACTCAATGGACATAAGTTTGAGAAAACTCTGGGAGATAGTGAAGGACAGGAAGGCCTAGGAGGCTGCAGTCCATGGGGGTCACAAAGAGTTGGACACGACTGAGCAACTGAACAACAACAAATAATAATAAATAGACAACTATGAGGAAAAACCAAAAGGGTCAGCCAACTGCATTCATGGAAAATATATAAATATGATCTGCTAAACAGAAGGAAATGGCAAGCCACTCCAGTGTTCTTGCCTTGAGAATCCCAGGGACGGTGGAGCCTGGTGGGCTGCTGTCTACGGGGTCGCACAGGGTTGGATACGACGGAAGCAACTTAGCAGCAGCAGCAAACATGTTGTAGAGTCTCTCATTTTTTTTAAATGTATTTTTAATTGGAGGATAATTGCTTTACAATGTTGTGTTGATTTCTGCTGCACATCAACATGAATCAGCCATAGGTATACACATGCGTCTTCCATCAAACCTCCCTTCCACCTCCCACCCCTTCCCACCCCTCGAGGTTGTCACAAAATCCAGGTTTGGGTCATACAGCAAATTCCTGTTGTCTATCTATTTTTATGCACAATGACGTAGATATTGCCATGCTCCCTCTCAGCTCATCCCACTCACTCCTTCCCCTACCGTGTCCACAGTCCGCCCTCTGTATCTGCACCTCCACTGCAAACCGGTTCATCGGCACCATCTTTCTAGATTCCATATATACGTGTGTGTGTTAATACATGATATTTGTTTTTTCTCTTTAACTTAAAAGCTTTCGCACAGCAAATGATAAACAAGATTAAAAGACAACCCTTAGAACAGGAGAAAATAACTGCAAATGAAACAAGTGACAAAGAATTAATCTCCAGAACATATAAGCAGCTCGTACAGCTCAATATCAGGGAGACAAACAGCCCAATCAAAAACTGGGCAGAAGACCTAGAGAGACATTTCTCCAAAGAAAAAGTACAGATGGCCAGTAAACACATGAGAAGATGCTCAGCATTGCTCACTATTAGAGAAACGCAAATCAGAACTACAATGAGGGATTACCTCACACCCATCAGAACGGCCATCATCAAACAGTGAGAGGGTGTGGAGATGTGCATTGATCCAGCCACTATGGAGAAGAGTATGGCGATTCCTTAAAAAACTAGGAATAAAACTACCACAAGACTCTCTCTATTTTGGGGGGCTCCAAAATCACTGCAGATGGTGACTGCAGCCATGAAATTAAAAGACGCTTACTCCTTGGAAGAAAAGTTATGACCAACCTACATAGGATATTGAAAAGCAGAGACATTACTTTGCCGACAAAGGTCTGTCTACTCAAGGCTATGGTTTTTCCAGTAGTCATATATGGATGCGAGAGTTGGACTGTGAAGAAAGCTGAGCACTGAAGAACTGATGCTTTTGAACTGGAGAAGACTCGAGAGTCCCTTGGACTGCAAGGAGATCCAACCAGTCCATTCTGAAGGAGATCAGCCCTGGGTGTTCTTTGGAAGGAATGATGCTAAAGCTGAAACTCCAGTACTTTGGCCACCTCATGTGAAGAGTTGACTCATTGGAAAAGACTCTGATGCTGGGAGGGATTGGGGGCAGGAGGAGAAGGGGACGACAGAGGATGAGATGGCTGGATGGCATCACCGACTCGATGGACGTGAGTTTGAGTGAACTCCAGGAGTTGGTGATGGACAGGGAGGCCTGGTGTGCTGGGATTCACGGGGTCGCAAAGGGTCAGACATGACTGAGTGACTGAACTGAACTGAACTGAAGACCCTCTCATTTTAAATTTGTCTACAAAAATTATTTGAACCAGATCATTAAAGCAGCAAGGGTTAAACACATATTGCATAAGGATTAGGAACATACGAGCTATCCAAAAGGAAGCACTTAACATGTAGTGTTTCTTTGCCGGACAGTGACTCTAAACTTCTTAAGACCAGAGGAAGACATCAACCCGGCTACGGAAGCTACCACTCTGTCTCACCAGTTGTTAAGTATTCGCTTCCTTTAAGAGTCGATGAGTCACTGTTGCCTGGGTATTGATGGGATCGTGTAACTTCTCTGTAATAGAATACAGTCCAATAACGGACACAGCTAAATTGGACTCAGCTATTTTAAACAGCTTCTGGACAAGAGTCTCTGACACAGTGTCTCCAAACATGCTACCAAATTACCTATGAAGATGCAGAAAAAGATGAGAACATAACATGCAAGAGAAAACCAGGTATAATAATGAGTACACACGCAGGAAGAAAAGGGATTTCTGCAGATGAAGAGGCCTGTGGAACCGGCAGACAAAACCGCAGTTCATGATCAACTCATATGCTGCAACCAGAGGCACCCATTCTAAAGTTGGTAGGTTGTGAGTTGTTTTTTTTTTTTTTTTAATCCCTCCTACACTTTCTGCTCCCCCAGAAACATAAGATCTGGAGCAAACTCCATTGCGGGGCGGGCGTGGAGTAGGCCAGTATCCTGCAGCTGTGAAGTAGGTGCTTTTAAGACAAAGTGTGCTCCTTTCCATTCTCATCCCCATAACCATCACACCCACATCCATTCACAGCCAACTCTCAAAAAACAAGTGAAGTGGGGACGCAGACCCCTGGTAGCACACTGCACTGCGTTCTGGAAAGTGGTGTGCCCCACGAGCAAGGTAAGGGTAAGGCCAAGGGCAGAGAAAAACACAGCTGAGTGTGTGCGCATTTCTGGAACTCGCCAACTCCGTCGATCTCAGTGTCAGAAGTCACGGAAAATTCCTTTTTGCATCACCAGAAGAGGTCTAGCTGAAGCACGTCCATACCAGTCTTCAGGGACTGGGGGGAGCTTGGCAGTCCACCCAAGGATACTGACAAGGAGAGCTCACCTGTCCCCAAGAAGAGAATGAATGAGGTCAAGCGCAATGACATGTTCTAAGCCTCGACAAACACCAATTCTAGACTGAGGTGGACTGAAAATAATGGGCATTAAAAACACACTGCACGTGTCTGTGTGTGTGCGTGCTCAGTCATGTCCGACTCTGTGTGACCTCATAGACTGTGGCCTGCCAGGCTCCTCTGTTCATGGGATTATCCAGGCAAGAATGTTGGAGTGCACTGCCATTTCCTTCTCCAGGGGATCTTCCTGACCCAGGGATTGAACCCATGTCTCTTACGTCTCCTGCACCAGCAGGCAGGTTCTTTACCACTGGTGCCACCAGGGAAGCCCAATATCCTGCCCCAAAAGAAAACAGAATATCATCTTATAGACTTAGATGTTGAGGAAGCCCCTTTAAATTCACTGCTGCTGCTGCTAAGTTGCTTCAGTCGTGTCCGACTCTGTGCGACCCCATAGACGGCAGCCTACCAGGCTCCCCTGTCCCTGGAATTCTCCAGGCAAGAACACTGGAGTGGGTTGCCATTTCCTTCTCCAGTGCATGAAAGTGAAAAGTGAAAGTGAAGTTGCTCAGTCGTGTCAGACTCTTAGCGATCCCATGGACTGCAGCCTACCAGGCTCCTCCGTCCATCGGATTTTCCAGGCAAGAGTACTGGAGTGGGGTGCCATTGCCTTCTCCGTTAAATTCACTATGTTTATAATTAGTGATTTTTAGAAATGAGCATGTTCAAGGGTCCAAGAAGCCAGAAATCTATATGGTGAAAATGTAGCTAAGTTGGTAAAGAATCTGCCTGCAATGCAGGAGACCTGGGTTCAAATCCCTGTGTCAGGAAGATCCTCTGGAGAAGGAAATGGCAACCCACTCCAGTATTCTTGCCTGGGGAATCCCATGGACAGAGGACCCTGGCAGGCTACAGTCTGTGGGCTCCCAAGAGTTGGGCACAACTTAGCATCTAAACCACATGTTCAAAGGTCCAAGAAGCCAGAAATCTATATGGTGAAAATAGGCAAAGGCTAAGAAAATGAGATTTTTACCATTAGGGAACAATCAGATATATTTGCAAGATATAACATATGTGAAATGTACAATAATGCTGATAATAGTATTGCTTGTAATAGCAAAACACTGAAGAAAAGCATTAATACCTAAGGAAAACATTACTATCAAACAACATGGAATTGGTTAAATTATGGAACTGTCTAGAACTTCCCCAAAATAATTTTTAAAGTGCATATGCAAGTTATGACTTGTAATTACTTTTAAAAAGTTATGAAGTATGAACAAAACATTTTTTAAAATTTGTATACATACATATATTTGCATATGGTGAGAAAAGGTCTGAAAAGTTAATCCTAATAATGTAAAAGAGGCTACCTGAAGTGGGGTGGATTATAGTTGATTCATATTTTTAGTTTTGCTTATCTGTATTACAAAATGCAGATAAAAATATCAGAAAATTTCCTATGACAAACCTATTTGTACAATAATTTTTAAGTCAGTATGTACAAAAATATCAGTCAACAATATAAACATTTGCAAGGTTAACTATAGCAGTGTAAGTTAAATTTGAATTTGAGGCACTAGTAGAAAAACTGATACTAAAGAAAATAGAAAATAGAAGACATCTCTTTCAGAAGTTATTTAAAAATGAATAAAGAGCTAAAAATTAAGTATGGGAGACAATGATAGAAATGACAGGATGAAACACAAGGATGAAACTAAATAACAACTCAAGAAAAGGGAGGCTGAAAGGTTTTATAGCTTGAAGACTTCATGAGATTTCCCTAATTCAGGCTGGAATGCAATCTTGGAAATTCTTCAGGACTTTTTTCCTATAACGGATATGTCTTAGGTTGAAGGGGGAGACTGGCTCATAATAATTCTATCAACTGTCTTTGTCACTTTTTATACTTTACCCAATAGCAAGAAATGTGTTTCATATTTAAAAAGCCATTTTCCTAATATCTCTTGCTATTCTCCAAAACTATACTACCAGCATGTTCATAATGACAAATCCACTTAATGTGGTTGTCAGGGCAGCCTAAGATTTGCTTAAGGAGATGCTGCATGCCTGCCAATGCAGGAGACACGGGTTCAATCCACGGTCTGCAAAGACCCCACATGCCAAGGAGCGACGAAGCCCATTTGCCAGCATTATGGAGCCTGTGCTCCAGAGCCAGGGAGCTGCAACCACTGAGCCCACGTGCCGAAATTACTGAGCACTGCACGTGCTAGGGCCTGTGCGCCACAGCGGGAGAAGCCGCCTCTGCGAGACGCGGCCCCCGCCTGCCTCTGCGAGAGAAAAACCCGGGCAGAGTGCAGACCTAGCACAGCCAAAACTAAAATAAATAACATAAAAGTGCACGTGTAGAAGACAGCTGAACTCAAACAGTACGCTAAAAGGGGCTACCTTTGGGTAAATGTCACCCTGTGTATACACTTCATTCAATTTCAAAATTTTCAAAAACAGTAATACTTTTCAGTTAGAAGAAAAGTTAGAAAATCTAAGAATAAGGGCATACAGATTTGATATACCATATAATGCCAAATATTTCTTCACAAACTATTATACATACTATGACCGCAACTGAGGAGAAGAAAGATAAGACAAATACTGTGAAAAAATGTTAACAACTGCCTTCAGTGAGTGGTGGAAAGATGACTGATTCATTTATTCCTTCTACTTTTCAGTATTTTTTATTTTATAAGATAAAATGTACACATTTCATATTGAGAATAAAACTTTATAGGTAATAATAAAGATAAAAATTTACATTTTTCAGTTCAGTTCAGTCGCCCAGTCGTGTCTGACTGTTTGCAACCCCATGGACTGCAGCACGCCAGGCCTCCCTGTCCATCACCAACTCCCAGAGCTTACTCAAACTCTTGTCCACTGAGTCTGTGATGGCATCCAACCATCTCATCCTCTTTTGTCCCCTTCTCCTCCTGCCTTCAATCTTTCCCAGCACCAGGGTCTTTTCATATGTCAGTTCTTCACATCAGGTGGCCAAAGTACTGGAGTTTCAGCTTCAGCATCAGTCCTTCCAATGAATATTCAGGACTGATTTCCTTTAGGATGGACTGGTTGGATATCCTTGCAATCCAAGGGACTCTCAAGGGTCTTCTCTAACACCACAGATCAAAAGCATCAGTTCTTTGGCACTAAGCTTTCTTTATGGTGTAACTCTCACATCCATACATTACTACTGGAAAAACCTACATTTTCACATGAGTTTAACTAATTAATCTACCAGAATTAATTTTTGTAGAGAATTTTCAGTCAGCATAACCTTCTTTTTATAAAGGTAAAACATTCCCTGAAGTTGTTGCCTCAAATATATATTAAAATTGATATGAATATTCATTAATACTTTGTTTAGATTTTACCTGAAAGTAACAGAGAAATTTAAATATAACTTAAGGTAGTTGAAAATTTACTTAGTATATAGAAGCCTCAAATATAAAGACACTGATCACTCTAAATAAAAACATCAACCAAATGACTACTTTTAAACTATCATACCCTCAATCTGATTCCTGTGTCATCTGTCAAACTTTTGATCCCAAAACTACTTCAATAAAAAGAAGGAGTATCTGATAAGTGATAAGAGAGAGGGAAAAGTTCATTATATCACTAATTGGAATAGAACTGAAAATTCACTCTCCGGGGAGACATAGAAAAATCATCACAAGTCTGGCTTGTGTCCCCAAACAAAACTTTCTGAAAAACAGCAACACTCATTTTTTGTTTAAAAGATTGTTGTTGTTCAGTCACTTGGTCGTGTCTGACTCCCTGCGACCCCATGGACTGCTGCACACCAGGCTTCTCTGTCCTTCGCCATCTCCCGGAGTTTGCTCCAACTCGTGTCCATTGAGTCGGTGATGCCATCCAGCCATCTCATCCTTTGTTTAAAGACTGGATGTTTCTGAGATGGCAACATTTATCTCGGGGAGGGTGACAGCAGCCCCATTTCTTCAAGGGATAGTGATAGAGCATCTCAGCTCTGGTACCCCGGCTCCACCAAGACCACTGCTACTTCTCAAGAGCAAGGGGTGTATAACTTGAGAAACGGGAGCCATTTGTTTTCCCTCTAGCTGTCAGCCCACTGAGATGAAACTTACAGCATTGCTTGTTCCCCCTGGGCCCCTTGTAATGTGAATTGTCTTTAGCCGATGCTTACCAAATCACTGTCACGTAACAGCGGCCGACCTTTCTTTTCAATCTACGCACTTTCCAGGAGTTATAAATCAGTTGACTTTCAAGCTCGATGAGACAGCATATGCCTTAGTTTGAAGAACAGATGGAGGCTTGGGGGGAAATTGTTTCTGCAGGCTCGCTACAAGCAGCACTGCTCCATAAAAGTGAACCATTCGCACTAATTTCTCACATAAATTACACAGGCAGCAGGGAGCACCAGCCCATTCAGCAGAAAACCTTTCATTGAGCTTTAGGAGGTCATCTGACCAATTTAAATTAAAGTTATTTCTGATACATGGCTGTATTTTCATGCCGTACACTTTTAAGACAGAGCAATTCACATCAAATAAAAGGATGACATTAATTGTGTATGCAGTCCCTTCCTTTGGAAAACACCAAAAAGCACTTTAATTGCCAGAGGATTATTATTTTTTTTCAAGACTTTGAGAAAAAGCTCTATCTATTAATTAATCACAGAGGAATTAATAGCAGAAACGCGGCAGCCTTTCTTGTACAAAAATTAGGTAAATTGTCATTTTTCTTGCAAAATTTGCCTTACAAATTCTACTAAGGCCTGTTATCCAAACTCAAGCTTTGGCAGTTATCAAAAAATATAGAAGCCCAGGACAATTCAAAGAATATATTCATTCTTTCTTCATGTAAAACAAATTATTTAATTCATAAATTTGCTTATCAGATTTTAAATATCAATATCAATTTTGCCTGGGGTAATAGATACAGCATTAATTTTTTGAATCCTGAAGAAACTGAAACATTAAGAAACTGAAGGCACCAGAGGACTTAATTATTAATCAAAATTACAGAGTTTTGAGAACCATATACTGAGGGTTAATGGATCAGATATCATATCACAGTGGGATTTACTTTAAAATGTGGTTGTATTTACAGATAATGAGCTATCATGGTTTGGAATGATTTTAATTGTAAGAAAATTAGAGTACATTTTAATAATAATTATATTCAATAAATGTTTTTCCTGGTAGAAATTATCAGTCATGTCAATGAAAACAGTCACATTGACAGAGTTGTTTATGTTTCATGAATACCAATGCCTCTAAGAACTGATAAAAAGAAGAGAATGTGCTGGAGAAGAAATTCTTAACAGAGTCATATATGAGTATTAAAAACTAGGGGGCTGACATGGAACTGAAGGCACAGTCCAGACACCATCAGTAGATACTCTTTTAAAAATTTAGGCATCCAATTATCTTATGCACAGCATTTTCTTTACTTGAATGTTCAGACTGAACATACATTTTCAGTCATTTGTAAAGAAAAATAAACTTACATTAGAATTTAAGACATTGAAAATCATTAGGAAAGCATTGCATATAATTTAAGCATTTTCAAGGTAAAATTCAACCTACAGAAACTGTTGCATACAGCTCTGGACTGTGTGTTCAAATTAACTTGCTGGTGCTTATCTTAATTTGCTACCAGAAGACTTGGTCTCTATGGCTAATTTCTAATTAATTGTTTGTTCTTTAAGCTATTTCATTAATATCTTTACGGCTATTTTAGTAACTGTGAAACAAACTTTATTAGCCCCCAATTAAAAAGGGCCATGCCAATCATTCAGTACATGGTCGTCACCAAAGTGAGTAAGGTCTAGAAGGTGAGATGCGCGCTCATGAAACAGTGTCCTGAGAAGTGGAACTTAGCGGTAACCAGTTGCGGGATGTTTTATATTCATTCAACACACATCGCTGGGCATCAGCTCTGTGCCAGACACTCCTTCAGGGACTGCACCGGCTTAAGGGAGGGAACAAGCTAGAAATAAAGACATAATCCCTGGCTTAGAAGTATTTAGGGTATGTCATTTTTATTAGCCTTGTTACTGGCTCCATTGTAGGTCCCCA
Source organism: Oryx dammah (assembly GCF_014754425.2). Classification (NCBI taxonomy): domain Eukaryota; kingdom Metazoa; phylum Chordata; class Mammalia; order Artiodactyla; family Bovidae; genus Oryx; species Oryx dammah. Next base: position 84,934,047 of record NW_024070188.1, on the reverse strand, counting down.
TCTGGTTTTCATTTTGTCTCATCTTCCCTGTTATATGCTAAATTTCTGTATTTTACAGTTCTTTGTAAAACAGCTTAAAATCTTTTAGTAAAATGTTAAAGTGGATTAAACTTCATAAATGAATATACATATAACTCATTGATTAAACTACAGAAAAATGAGTTTTAATTACATAATTAATGTTGCTTTATTAATTTTAATTAATTTTTAACCAAAAAACAAAGTCGCATGATCCAAGTTTTAATCAACAAGTAATGTACAATTTATAACATTAACCTCAGGGAACTATGCTTCAGTGGTGAAATTCTATGCACCTCCAATAGGCCAGGGAGGGAGATGCATTTTGGGCAAAGAGGAGGGGCCACCTAAAGTCCATTCTCTCTTGGACCTACCTGTGTGCATCACAGGCACACAGTTCTGGCTTTATTCATTTAATTTCAACATAACTGGCTACCAAAGATTATTTGCATATCAAAGACTAAGAAAACAAGAAGGCGGAAATGCCCCAGGTTGCTATGCTAATTTGGACAATGCCACTATGCAGTTTCTATGACGTAAGAAGGCAAGTTTGAAAAACAATTAACAGGAAAAAACTGAGTAAGATTCCTTTTAAAAAGACTAAAAAGTATGCGTGGTTCAGGACAGATTATAAAAGGTGCTGAGAAATAAAATGGTATACCGTTTCAGACAAGGTTTATACTTGTCTGTTGTATGCAGTTTATTTTTCTACAACTTTCCATTTTAAAGAAGGCCTCAAAATCCTCTCCAGTTAAGCACGTAGTTTTCCTGTTGCATCTCTTCTTTTTCTGTCTTAAAGACTTCTATAAGTAGAACAGTGCAGAGCTCTTAGGGACCAAAACCAGACTTATTTTCATTTGTGTTAAGACTAAGTGTAAGAGTAATAGTATTGCTTGAGACTGATGATGCATAGTATTTAGAGACAGCAACGAGAAAACCCATGATATACAGTCTCAGGAGGAAATGTTTGATTAGAAAGGTGAGACTTGGTTAGACAGATTTAAAATGACTGTGGTCATCAATCCTTATAAACAAAAATTAAAACTTTAAGAATCTGTTTATATTATCTGTGTCAAAAGGATACTAAAATCCTTTTGAGACAGATAAAATTTACACCTAAATTTTTAACAAATCAATAGGACATAGACTAACTCTTCACTAGAAAACTGGACAATTTAAGAAAAGGGCTCAAAAGGCAAGCAAATTAGTTAAGCACATAAAAGTGTTTAATGATACTAATAATCAACAAACAAAATGAGATGCTTTACCCATCACTTTAGTGAAAGTGAAGTCACTCAGTCGGGTCTGACTCTTTGAGACCCCATGGACTGCAGCCTTCCAGGCTCCTCTGTCCATGGGATTTTCCAGGCAAGAGTACTGGAGTGGGTTGCCATTTCCTTCTCCAGGGAGTCTTCCCGACTCAGGGATTGAACCCGGGTCTCCCGCATTGCAGGTGGACACTTTACCCTCTAAGCCATCAGGGAAACCCAACACCTTAGCAGACTTTTATTTTAAAGGAGGATTCAGTAATGAATATGGTTCTGTGGAACAACTGCTTTTAAAATATTACTTTTGACCTACTAATTCCTCTTCAGGGAATTTAACCTAAGGATGCAATCAGAGGTAGAAACAAAGGTTTATGTATCTGGGTGTTTCATTTAATATTATTTAGAAATTATATCCCCTCTGAAATTGAAGTAATCCTATAATATCTAACAGATGGAAAATAGTTGATAAAGTATGATTTTAAATTGAAGAAAGCAGGAAAAACCACTAAGGCATTCAGGTATGACCTAAATTAAATCCCCTGTGATTATACAGTGAAAGTGACAAAGAGATTCAAGGAATTGGATCTGATAGACAGAGTGACTGAAGAACTATGGATGGAGGTTCAGGACATTGTACAGGAGGTGGTGATCAAAACCATCCCCAAGAGAAGGAAATGCAAAAAGGCAAAATGGTTGTGTGAGGAGGCCTAACAAATAGCTCAGAAAAAATTAGAACTGAAAGGCAAAGGAGAAAAGGAAAGATATACCTATCTGAATGTAGAGCTCCAAAGAATAGCAAGGAGAGATAAGAAAGCCTTCCTCAGTGATCAATGCAAAGAAATAGAGGAAAACAACAGAATGGGAAAGACTAGAGATCTCTTCAAGAAAATTAGAGATACCAAGGGAACATTTCATGCAAGTTCAGTTCAGTTCAGTCACTCAGTCGTGTCTGACTCTTTGCGAGCCCATGAATAGCAGCACGCCAGGCCTCCCTGTCCATCACCAACTCCCAGAGTTCACTCAAACTCACGTCCATCGAGTCAGTGATGCCATCCAGCCATCTCATCCTCTGTTGTCCCCTTCTCCTCCTGCCCCCAATCCCTCCCAACATCAGAGTCTTTTATATGCAGAGTACATCATGAGAAACACTGGGCTGGTTGAAGCACAAGCTGGAATCAAGATTGCCGGGAGAAATATCAATAACCTCAGATATGCAGATAACACCACCCTTATGGCAGAAAGTGAAGAGGAACTAAAAAGCTTCTTGATGAACGTGAAAGAGGAGAGTGAAAAAGTTGGCTTAACATTCAAAAAACTAAGATCATGGCATCCGGTCCCATCACTTCATGGGAAATAGATGGGGAAACAGTGGAAACAGTGTCAGACTTTATTCTTTTGGGCTCCAAAATCACTGCAGATGGTGACTGCAGCCATGAAATTAAAAGATGCTTGCTCCTTGGAAGAAAAGTTATGACCAACCTAGATAGCATATTGAAAAGCAGAGACATTACTTTGCCAACAAAAGTCCGTCTAGTCAAGGCTATGGTTTTTCCAGTGGTCATGTACGGATGTGAGAGTTGGACTGTGAAGAAAGCTGAGTGCCGAAGAATTGATGCTTTTGACCTGTGGTGCTGGAGAAGACTCCTGAGAGTCCCTTGGACGGCAAGGAGATCCAACCAGTCCATTCTGAAGGAGATCAGCCCTGGGTGTTCTTTGGAAGGAATGATGCTAAAGCTGAAACTCCAGTACTTTGGCCACCTCATGCGAAGAGTTGACTCACTGGAAAAGATTCTAATGCTGGGAGGGATTGGGGGCAGGAGGAGAAGGGTACAACAGAGGGGCACAATAAAGGACAGAAACCGTATGGACCTAACAGCAGCAGAAGATATTAAGAAAAGGTGGCAAGAATACACGGAAGAACTATACAAAAAAGATCTTAATGATCCGGATAACCACGATGGTGTGATTGCTCATCCAGAGTCAGACATCCTGGAATACAAAGTCAAGTGGGCCTTAGGGAGCATCACTACAAACAAAGCTAGTAGAGGTCAAATCCTAAAAGATGATGTTGTGAAAGTGCTGCACCCAATATGCCAGGGAATTTGGAAAACTCAGCAGTGACCACAAGACTGGAAAAGGTCAGTTTTCATTCAAGTTTCAAAGAAGGGCATGGCCAAAGAATGTTCAAACTACTGCACAATTATACTCATTCCACCTGCTAGCAAAGTAATGCTCAAAATCCTTTAAGCTAGGCTTCAACAGTACATGAACTGAGAACTTCCAGATGTTCAAACTGGATTTAGAAAAGACAGAGGAACCAGAGATCAAATTGCCAACATCTATTAGATCACAGAAGAAGCAAGAGAATTCCAGAAAAACATCTACTTCTGTTTCCCTGACTATGCAAAAGCCTATGTGTGGATTACAACAAACTCTGGAAAACTCTTAGAGATGGGAATAACAGACCACCTTACCTGCCTCCTGAGAAACCTCAGGAGGTAAAAAGCAAGTCAAGGAGCAACAGTTAGAACCAGGCATTGAATAATGGACTGGTTCCAAATTGGAAAAGATATATGTCAAGGCTGTATATTGTCACCCTGATTATTTAACTTACCCCAGAATGCCGGGCTAGATGAAGCACAAGCTGGAATCAAGATTGCCAGGATAAATATCAATAACCTCAGATATGCAGATGACACCACCTTTGTGGCAGAAAGCAAAGAGGAACTAAAGAGCCTCTTGATGAAAGTGAAAGAGGAGAGTGAAAAAGTTGGCTTAAACTTAAAACTCAACAGTCAAAAAGCAATCACAGCATACAGTCCAATCACTTCTTGGCAAATAGATGGGGGAACAATGGAAACAGTGACAGATTTTATTTTGGGGGCTCCAAAATCTCTGCAGATGATGATTGGAGCCATGAAATTAAAAGATGCTTGCTCCTCGGAAGAAAAGCCATGACCAACCTAGAGAGCATATTAAAAATCAGAGACATTACTTTGCTAACAAAGGTCCATCTAGCCAAAGCTACGGTTTTCCCAGTAGTCATGCATGGATGTGTGAGTTGGACCATAAAGAAAGCTGAGTGCTGAAGAAGCAATGATGCTTTTGAACTGTGGTGATGGAGAAGACTCTTGAGAGTCCCTTGAATAGCAAGGAGATCAAACCAGTCAACCCTAAAGGAAATCAGTCATGAATATTCATTGGAAGGACTGATGCTGAAGCTGAAACCCAATACTTTGGCCACCTGATGGGAAGAACTGACTCATTGGAAAAGACCCTGATGCTAGGAAAGATTGAAGGCAGGAGGAGAAGCGGATAACAGAGGATGAGAAGGCTGGATGGCATCACTGACTCAATGGACATGAGTTTGAGCAAGCTCTGGGAGTCAGTGATGGACAAGGAAGCCTGGCGTGCCACAGTCCATGGGTTCCAAAGAGTTGGACACAACTGAGCGACTGAACTGAACTGAACTGATTCATCTTTCATAGATCATTAACTTGCCCCTGATAAGTATATAGAAAATTTTGCTACAAATATCTTGCAAAAGTTTTTTCATATTTGCCAAGGAATGTATGAGAAGCACAGCCATCTCAAAGATGCATATACTAGCCTTATTCTTTCATTTTAATGATGATTCTCAGATAGTTATAGTCTCCTATCTGGCTAGCAGGTTCAAGCATTTATTTTTGACTGAATTATCTTATCTTAATCTAGAGCAGCACCATCTAATATGGTAACCATGTGGCTACTTAAATTAAAATTAATTAAAATCTAAAATTTAGTTCCTCGGGCTCACTGGGGACATTTCAAGTGCTTAATGGCCACATATGGCTACTTGTAATGTATTAGACATTACAGATGAAGCACATTTCCACCATTGCTAAAAGACGCATTAGACTGTGCTTGGATCTTTAGCGATACCACGAGGGATACACTAAACTGCATAGATTCTGGCATTTGGTTTGCCCTGTTGTTCTGACATGCGGAAGAAATGATCATTTCATGTGCTCTAAACTATGATGGCAGTTCAAGATGTGGGCTGAGAAACCTAACCTTGCAAAGACATTTCTTGAAATTCTGATAAAGGAAATGGATCTCCTTACCACTTAATTACACACACCATTTCAGGTCTCACCACCACTCTTGGAGTCCTAGGGCTGTCACAAAGACTGTGGAGAGAGGACAGGTACTTTCCTGGGAATCAGAGCTACTCAGAAGTGTTTAGCAAAGGGCAAGCTAGGCCATGAGGTGAGAAGTTCGCTCGACTAGAGCTCTATCCACACACGAGGGAGTATAGTGCCGGGTCTGGGGCAGTTTTTAGTGCAGTTTTTGCAGGGTGCTTGAGAGTCCCTTGGACTGCAAGGAAATCCAACCAGTCCATCCTAAAGGAGATCAGTCCTGGGTGATCACTGGAAGGACTGATGCTGAAGCTGAAACTCCAATACGCCACCTCATGCGAAAAGTTGACTCATTGGAAAAGACCCTGATGCTGGGAGGGATTGGGGGCAGAAGGAGAAGGGCACGACAGAGGATGAGATGGCTGGATGGCATCACCGACTCGATGGATGTGAGTCTGAGTGAACTCCGGGAGTTGGTGATGGACAGGGAGGCCTGGCGTGCTGTGATTCACGGGGTCGCAAAGAGTCAGACACGACAGAGCGACTGAACTGAATTGAACTGGGGAGCCCTGCTTTCTTCAACATTCAATGTCCATTCCTTAGAAATGTTATCCTAAAAGAAGGCCTCTGGTCTTAGCAAGTATCAGACGTTCCCCAGTATATGTGCCAAGAATACGAATAAATATGAGAGATCGCTCACAAGCCTGTGCTTAATAAGTTTAATGTTTTATCTTCAGCATTATAGTAGTACAATTGAAATCTGGTTGGCAAAGCTTTAAAGGATAGAAGTCTACCTTCTATCCTAGTTATAGGATAAGATGTCTTTTTAAATGTATGCTATTATACTACCAGCAGCAGCAAATAAATTGCTTCCTCTTTAATCTGACTTTTTAGCTTGCTGAATCACTACAATAGTCAATAGTAGCTTAAAAGAATTAATATAGCTATAAAAAAGGAAAGCAGTTTATATGCCATCTGACTGCTGGAGTACCAAAGATAACGCAAAATGATTCATCCTATGCTTTTATTATTTTCAAGATAAACTTTTTTTTGTCTCGACATTTCTAGAAGTTACTCAAGATTATTCAAGCAGGTCAAAAAAAATCTATGGATTCTTTTATTGATACAATTTTTATGTGCTAAAATTATGTAAAACACTAAAATCCACTTGTTTTTCATAAGGCAATATGGCGTATTCTTTTACTCAAAAGGAATCAAGTTCTTAGAATCTCTATGTTACCGTGCATGAATTGGTACATTGACACAAACACTAAATCCATGTAATTAATCAAATACAAACCAACCCCTAATTAAAGTTTTTAAGATTGAAATATCTAAATTAGTTATATTGCTATATATTTTTCTCATCATGCACATTTTCACATAACAAATGCAAATTTTAAGACAGATGATTAAAACCAAGATAATAATGTCTTTCATTTGCCTAAAATATATGACAAAACTTAATAACAAGGACAACTTCAGATTTCCCTTGCCAAATAACTTTTTAATAAGTTCAGTAACTGGATATTATGTGACTGCTCAAGATCTAGAAATGTTTGATAATTATGTGAAAATATTTAAAGACATACTAGACATAATACAATCAATTCTTTCAGTTTTTCCAAAAAAGAAGGAAAAGGTTAATTTTAATGAATCTTTGTAAGCTGTTCACTTTGATGAATTCTTCACTTTGATCATTCTTATTTTTTAACATAAATTTGTTACTAATTATAAACAATCCTGACATTCGCCCTTCAGACAATACTGTGGGACTTTTCTGCTACATGGATCAATTGCTAAATTCAAAATATTTGGCAAAACCTTTTGTGTTCCTTAACCTGATGCTATGCTCACACACGTGCAACTGCTTTCCAGTCTTCAGGCAGAGAAGCCCTTTTAGCTGATAAATATCACCCAAAGCAAAGTCCTTGATAACAAAAAATAATTAAATAGCAGAAGCTGGTTAGAGATCAGCATTCATTTTTCAAATTAAATGTAAAAGCCTTCTCCAGTTGAGAGATTGGCAAGTTTTTACAAATAACACCAGCGAGCCTTTTAGAAAGAAACACAGCCACATTAGAATGGAGTCATTAGGCAATACATTTATTTTGAAGCCAATTAACCTTTTGTCAGAAAAATGTCGGTGCTATAATGCTTTCAGCGGTGGAGGTCAGTCTCTAACAGAGCTCGTAGGACAGCCACTGCGCCGGCTGACGCGTGCTGCAGACAGAGAGGAGAGGGCCTCCGTCAGAGCCCGCCTGCTTTTGTATTCCACTCTGCATTTCCAGGGAGCAGACAATCTTGACCTATCCATTTAGGTAATTAAAGCTTCCATTTGGAAGTGTCCTGCAGGAAGGTGAAATTTGGGGGGAGATAAATGGCTATTGCTCTCCACATCCAGCCACCAGTTCCATCATTTGATGGACTGCCTGAAACGGGCTGGAATGCCAGGTTCTCATAAAAATAGAGATGAATCGGTCAGCACACAATTCTCTAAGGCAAAGCAACTCTGTCATTTTCTTTTCCTGCAGGCTGTAATTTAATTGTTAGTCAAGGTGGGCAGCTGACACAGAGGGGCTTCCTCTAAGAGCTTACCCACCATCTTCCACTCACCGAGAAATCACTCCAGCTTATTTACTTATCAGTCGAGAACATTTGGCACTGGGAGATACCACTTCCACAGCGAGCACAGCTGGTTCTCGCAGCTGCACAAGGACTTACCTTCCACGCTATTTTGTTTCCTTTTGAATCATGTTCAAGGGCAATTGGAAAGTCTCCTCGTTCATAAAATTTTCGAAACGCTGTGGGTTTGGTGGGTCTTTCTTTGAATGCTCCTGCACTTGGAGGGCCTCTCACCTTCAAAGGAAAAAATAAAAAAAATAAAAGTAGGAATCAGGTTTTAAAACACATGGGAAAATGCATGATGAAAAGACTTTGGCTTTTATAAGTTTCATTTTGTACAAAATGTCAAATTATCTTAATAATGGGCAACAAAAATCTCACAAACATTTAGAGAAAAAAAATTTATAACACTGTTAAGGATTCACTTTATTTCAAGCTATCTTACAAAGTACTCCTAGAAAGTGTCACTTTACAAATATTACTTTGTAAGGAAGAAAAGCCTGAACTTTTGTTTAAGGAAAATATTTTAATAGAAGCAACTAAGTTCAGAGTGTTAAAACTTTTAAGATTCCTAATAACTGTAAGTTCTAATCCAAGTCTGATATACTTTGTGGAATATTCTAGAAATAAATTTAAAATATCACCTTCAAATCTTTCTATATAAATAAAATAAAAATAATATGTTCTCAAGGTATGAATATTAACCACAAAACCATAAACGTGTGATAAAAATTTTGTTGTTTAATCGCTAAGTTGTGTGCAACTCTTTGGGACCCCATGGGTGGTAACAGACTAGGCTCCTCTGAAAATTAAGTAATGATAAATGAGACAGTTTAAAAAGAAAAATAGTGGTCTACATTTGATAACATGAGTTTCAAAAAAATGAACATTGAAAGAGATTATATGAGAATCTTTCAAACTGTCAAACTGTGATTTTTATCAACGAAGAAATATCTCATTTTGAGCTATTCACATTGAGCACAACTTTAAATCTGCATTATTTACATATGAACCAATTCATTAGGTTACAAAATTCAAAGTGATTAGTGAAATGTTTAGGAAAGTATACTCCATTGTATTGTTCCATACATATAGTCTAAACATTATTTTTCTTATGCCTCTTTATTTTAAAAAAGGTAAATTGTTATTCATTTATTAGGTTAAAAATTAAAAATTAATTAAAAATAATTATTTTGTCAATTCTTAATATAAACAAGATAGCAAATAATTTACCTTCTATCTTAATATTTTAAATTATTTGAAGTGAAGTAGCTCACTCGTGTCCGACTCTGCGACCCCGTGGACTGTAGCCCGCCAGGCTCCTCCGTCCATAGGATTCTCCAGGCAAGAATACTGGAGTGGGTTGCCATTTCCTTCTCCAGCGGATCTTCCCAACCCAGGGATTGAACCCACATCTCCCTCATTGCGGGCAGACGCTTTAACCTCTGAGCCACCAGGGAAGCCCTTAAATTATTTGACATCGTATTAATTTTTAACATCTGTGTGAAAATTTTTAATTTTAACAAACTATATCTAAAAATATATCTGATATAACAAACAGATAAAGACAAACACATTTTATCTGAAGCTCACATAAAGACTAATATTAGAAACTGAGTGGGATATTAAGAAATATTAAGATGATTAAATGCTGAAGTGGAACTGAGGAGTGTGGTGACATGGAGAACTTTAGTAGAGTTTAAAGTGATCTTCACTACACAGCACACTGCCCCAAGCATACGGTTACATAGGTCACTGAGAAGACACTGGGCAGTGGGGAAATAAGATTTCCTTTCGCTCATTAAAGATTTGAAATTTGGTCTGGTATTAGAATTATTAGCCGCTATTTTCAGCCAAGTTCATTCAACTGTTAAATGAGCATGTGCCTACGGCAACTACTTTGTTCAGAGCTCTGAGCTGGATGCCATACAAAAGAGGATGTTTTCAACAATATTAGTATGATGGAAGCTGTAGAGATGTCATTCCCAGACTTTTGGGTTTCATGGAACAATAAATTTTGAATCACATTTTTGGGAACTGATAAAGAATTGAAAGATTTTTATTTTGCCAAGAAGTTACATTTACAAAAAAAAAAAAATAACTATCTACCATCATGTCACCATTCTAGCAAACGTAGCCAGCACGCACACGTGTTTATAGACAGTCACAGTGCTTCCCCGGCGGCTCAGATGGTAAAGAATCTGCCTGCAATGTGGGAGACCTGGATTTGACTCCTGGGTTGGGAAGAAGGCAACGGCTACCCACTCAGTATTCTGGCCTGAAGAATTCCAGGGACTGTACAGTCCACGGGGTCACAAAGAGTTGGACACAACAGAGCACCTTTCACTTTCACTGTACTTCATAGCACAATAGTGTATATGTGTGTCTGTGTATGTGTGTTTATTATACAGTTTATTATACAGTACTGATTATTACACAGTACTGATTACTGGTCATTTCTATGGTTTTGAAAAATTAGCTTTGCTTCCCTGGTGGCTCAGAGGTTAAAGCGTCTGCCTCCAATGCGGGAGATCCGGGTTTGATCACTGGGTCGGGAGGATCCTCTGGAGGAGGAAATGGCAACCCACTCCAGTATTCTTGCCTGGAGAATCCCATGGACTGAGGAGCTTGGTGGGCTGCAGTCCACAGGGTCACAAAGAGTCGGACATGACTGAGTGACTTTACTTACTTACTTAATGGATAAAGAAAACAACTTTGTGTGTGTGTGTGTGTGTGTGTATAATGGATATAGTTTTTGCTGTTTAGTTGCTAAGTCATGTCTGACTCTTTTGTGACTCCGTGGACTGTAGTTCACCAGGCTCTTCTGTCATTGGGATTTTCCAGGCAAGAATACCAGAGCGGGTTGCCATTTCCTTCTCCATGGGACCTTCCCAACCCAGGGATCAAACCCGCGTCTCCGGCATAGGCAGGCAGATTCTTTACCACTGACCCACCAGGGAAGACCTATATTGGATATCATTCAACCATAAAAAGAAGGAAGTCCAGCCATTTGGAACAACCGGAGTATTCCTTAAGGTCTAAGTGAAATAAGTCAGACCGAAAGACAAATATTATGTGATAACACCTTCTGGAGGAATCTAAAAGAAACTCATGGAAACAAAGAGTAGAATGATGCCTGCCAGGGCCTGGGGGTGTGTGGCATATGTTGACTGTCATTTTTTATTCGCTTTACAACCTTCCTGATTCTTGGTGTGACAACTGATTTCTTTATTGAAACCTGGACACTGGCGCGTTGTGAGACTCCAGATCTTAAACCTTCTGTTTCAGCTGGCTGATGCTGGTATCTCTCTAGCAGAAAGAGCTGAGGGGTACAAGTACTGGTGTCCCAGCTGGCCTCGGCTGGGGTGAGTGGAGAGAGCGCCTCATCACTCTGGGTGAGGGTAGGAGCTTCAGCACCTCGGCCTGCACCACCACCGTCCTGGCAGAGAAGGGGAGCAGTGCCCACCATTGCTCTCCACCCTGACATCACAAATGGAGCAGTCTCACTACCAGTGCCTGTCCCTCTGACACCACCCCAGTAGGAATGGGGAAGAGCCTCTTATCACAGCTGGCTGGGGTGGATATACATGACGGTTCCAGTAGTCATGTATGGATGTGAGAGTTGGACTATAAAGAAAGCTGAGCACTGAAGAACTGATACTTTTGAACTGTGGTGTTGGAGAAGACTCTTGAGAGTCCCTTGGACTGCAAGAAGATCCAACCAGTCCATCCTAAAGGAGATCAGTCCTGAGTGTTCATTGGAAGGACTGATGTTGAAGCTGAAACTCCAATACTTTGGCCACCTAATGTGAAGAACTGACTCATTGAAAAGACCCTGATGCTGGGAAAGATCGGAGGCAGGAGGACAAGGGGATGACAGAGGATGAGATGGTTGGATGGCATCATCGACTCAATGGACATGAGTTTGAGCAAGGCAGTTGGTGATGGACAGGGAGGCCTGGCGTGCTCCAGTCCATGGGGTCTCAAAGAGTTGCTGTGAGCGCTAGGGAATCTTTTTTCAATTCCAGTAGAGATCAATTCAGAGAAGGCAACGGCAATCCACTCCAGTACTCTTGCCTGCAAAATCCCATGGATGGAGGAGCTTGGTAGGCTGCAGTCCATGGGGTCGCTAAGAGTTGGACATGACTGGGCAACTTCACTTTCACTTTTCACTTTTATGCATTGGAGAAGGAAATGGCAACCCACTCCAGTGTTCTTGCCTGGAGAATCCCAGGGATGGTGGAGCCTGGTGGGCTGCCGTCTATGGGGTTGCATAGAGTTGGACACGACTGAAGCGACTTAGCAGCAGCAGCAGCAGCAGCAGAGATCCACTACAATCCCTCACTTAAGAAATTCAGCTACAACCATGATTTAGATTTGTTTGTCTTATCATCATCTCCTAACCATCTTTTTCAGTTTTTTCTAGATGCCAATTCATCATTTCTGCTGTTGAGAGCATGCCTCTTGTTTGTTTATCTGGCCGAAAATTTGTTTGAGATTAGGCATCTTTCTCCTTTTTCTTTGTATTTATCTTAAAATCAATTTCTCTTCCTTTTTATCTCTTATTCTAAATATATTTTATTTCTTTCTGGTTCAGAACTCAAAGTTCTAAATGTCCAAAGTTTTCAAATAATGAACATATTGCTAAGATGCCCAGAAGGCTTTTTATAAACTGTAATAGACAACTTATACTTCCTCTTTCTGCCCATAAATATTCATGGGCTCTCTACGAAATGATTCCATACCTACAATTCCATGGAAATCTTTACTTAGTTTTACAAAAATTGTCCATGCTAATATGCAATGACTCAGCAGTGACAGAATTTTATTGTTATCTTCTGTTTTCATATTTCTGCCATTTACTTATTTAAAAACACTAGATTCTCTGAAGTCTGCTATAGATCCATTCCAAATTAATTCTTGGAATCTCAAGAGTTACAATTTGTAAAACTGATTAGAATATTTCCATCTAAACTTGTTAATGCAAAGGGACATTACCTAATTCTTTGCAAACACTGTCATTATATCCTTAGATAATATTTTTTCTGTTCCAAATATATACCCACTTAAACCTTATAGAAAGATATACTATTTTTAATATTCCATGCATAATTCATTCCAACTAATTCTAAAAATCTATACATAAAAAAGAAACAAGTGAAATATAATTAATCTCGGATACAACTTGACTAAATAAAAACAAAGCAAAAAATATTGTTAAGGATCCTTATAAGTCTCATACTTATACAAAAACTACTCTAAATTTTATTTAATGTCTTAAGAATTTAATCTCGATTTATATAAATAATATAGAGCAAATAGGGAACCATAAATCAAACTAGATTTGTGGGAAAATGTAATTAGGATTTGCCCGAATGGTGGGGGCTATCCATAAACCAATTAGGAAGAATGGATGTTGCAGCCAAATTCTTTTAATAAAATCTAATGCACTTGGGAACCGAGATACTGAATGCATGTTGAAGTGACTGCAGATGACAGCATACTTTATATGTCTGTAATGTGCTGTAATGGATTTAGGACTTAGATCACAGTCTCTGTCATAAGGTCAGAAAACTAATAATAATTAGTAGGAAGGGACTCAAGGTTCTCTAAAATTCCTCATCATATACTTTGAAAGTTTCTTTTCAGTAGATCTGTTTTGTAGCATAAACTGAAAAAGCTAAAACAAAAACAAGAAGACTTTTACTTCAAGTGCAGAAGCTACATTGTGTCTCCCTAATGGTCCATTTGGCCAGCTCACTAACATTGAAACAATAAAATGCAAAGACATTGATTTCTTAATTTCATTAGGAAATATTTCCAGGTGAAATTAAAAAAAAAATAATTTATTTATTTTAATTGGAGGCTAATTACTTTACAATATTGTAGTGGTTTTTGCCATACATTGACATGAATCAGCCACCAACATGAAATTTGGATTCATAAGATCACCGTGATTAAGCAGCTGGTGGGCCAGAATTACAATTTCCGAGCTACTCAGGCAATGGGATGTTGGCCCCAGGACTGGTGAATTCATTGCCATCCGTCTAGATTTCTGAGAAAGGAGTAATGTAATTCAGTGTCTGTCCTATTTGCCAGTCATAATTGTTTCAATATATCAGAAAAATGCAATACCTCAGGTCTCCAAATAACCAGAAAAATACTTGTAAAAGATTGTGTGCAAACTAAGTCACTTCACTCGTGTCCAACTCTTTGCGACCCTATGGACCATTAGCCCTTCCGGCTCCTCTGTCCATGGGATTCTCCAGGCAAGAATTCTGGAGTGGGTTGCCATGCCCTCCTCCAGGGGATCTTCCTGACTCAGAGATCAAACCGGCATCTCTTATATCTCCTGTACTGGCAGGCACGTTCTTTACCACTAGCACCACCTGAGAAGCCCTGCAAAAGATTAACAGTTAACAAATCTGATTGTAATGATAGGTAGGGCACCATAACATTAACAAAAGTGGGCTCTTTTATCAGACTCACTGGTTAAAAAAAAAAAAAAAGTTTTACCTGGTAAAGTTTTTGTAAGAAGTTTTAACAATATAACAAAACACTGTAATAGTAATGTTTTTGTTAGTAAGAGCCAAGAAGGATAACAAGTGCCTTGTATTATAAAATATTCATATTTCAATAAATATTCAATATGTATGGACACACTGTGGAGTCCTTTAAAGCCAGGCCTGAAGGCAGCAGTGCTTCCCTGATGGCTCAGTTGGTAAAGAATCTGCCTGCGATGCAGGACACCCCAGTTCGATTCCTGGGCTGGGAAGATGCCCTGGAGAAGTGATAGGCTATTCACTCCAGTATTCTTGGACTTCCCTCATGGTTCAGCTGGTAAAGATTCCGCCTGTAATACAAGAGACCTGGGTTTGATCCCTGGGTTGGGAAGATCCCCTGGAGAAGGGAAAGGCTACCTACTCCAGTATTCTGACCTGGAGAATGCCATGGACTGTGTAGTCCATGGGGTTGCAAAAAGTCGGACCTTCCCCTCCCAGGAACCAAACCTGCACTGCCTGCTGCTCCTGCATTAGCAAGTGTATTCTTTACCACTGGTAGTCACTGTACGGGAAGGCTGGGTTTGGGAAAAACGTAAAGGGGAATTACCTAGGGCACATCACTAATTGAATGAAGAGGTCTGGAAGCAGAGATGAGACAGGCTTCTGACTATGAAGATGCAAATAATTAATTTAAGCTACATAAATAATAAACTGCCAAATGGAAGGAAATCTCATTAAATCACTTACTGTCCTATCACCTATTAATATGTTCATGCTTTCTCTCCAGACTTTTTCCAAAAACATATATGCAAATATCATTTTTTCATTCTTATGTCCTTTCTATTTAGTGTACTTTTTCACTTAGTATAATATGTTTTGATGTTGCTATTGATATCAAAATGTCATTTTTTTGTGGCTAAGCAATATTCTAACTATCTGCAGTTATATTTGGAGTTTATATTATTTCTATTTATTTTGCCTTTTGTAATTACATTATTATAAACTTTTCAGGTGTATCACTTAATCCACCTTTTATATTACTTCCTTCAGACAGAATCTTCAGTATGAGATCAAAATTTGTATTTTATGATTCTTGACAAAATTATTTGTTAGTTAAACAGGTGAACAGGTCTTCTGTTTTAATCTGTTTGGGATGCTATAACAAAATGCCATAGACTGGGTGTCTTAAACAAGAGAAATTTTATTTTCTCAGTTCTGGAGGCTGGACATCTGAGATCAGGGTGCTAGAAAGGTCAGGTGCAGAGAGCGAGCAGGCTCTGGGCTCTTTTCCTCTTACAAGAGTGTAATCCCATTATAGAGACCTAACTCTCATGAGCCCATCACCTAAACCTAGTTTTTGTTGTTGTTAGTTGCTCAGTTGTGTCTGACTGTGATCCCATGGACTATACAGCTCGCCAGGCTCTGCTGTCCATGGAATTCTCCAGTTAAGAATACTGGGGTGGGTGGCCATTTCTATCTCCAGTGGATTTTCCCAACCCAGGGATCAAACCCTAGTCTCCTGGCTGCAGACAGATTCTTTACCATCCGAGTCACCAGGGAAGCCCCAATTAAACCTAATTTCCTCTCAATGGACTCACCTACAAACACTGTCACACTGGGGGTTGGGGGCTCAACATAAAAATTTGAGGGGGACACAAACATTCAGTCCATAGCATCAATTTGGATTATGATGTTTAACAAATGAGGGTGAACGTTTTCACATTGTAGTACAAATGCTACATGAATGTTTGTGAATGTATGTTCATGTATTTTCTATATCAAAATCAATTTGTGTGACTGTTTTATATTAAAAGATATGAACCATATTTGCATTTACAACAAATATCTCCTTATCACTTTATTTTCCATTTTTACTTATTTAGCATTTAAAAGCTTTAAATTTTTTACAGGAAAGCTCTTTTTCTTTACTTGCTCTTCTTGCCTCCAGCTTTGCCTTCTTTAGCTCACTCCTTTGTCTGCTGCACAATGAATATTTTAATTGACTAATTAAATCATATCTCTCATCTACTTAGAATTCATAAATGATTTCCCATTGACATGCTACACAAAGACCTTTGCAAGTGGACTGTTGCTCTCCCCAGCATTCCTCTACAGGTGCCTGGGCAAAAATTATAGTAAACATTGGCAATCCTCAGACATGCCCAGATCTTGTGGGTCTCCATCATTCTGCTTCTGATCAACCTGTATTCTCTCTCCACCCTTTACTTGTTTTTATCCTACTTTTTCTCCTGAAACTACTAACCAACTTCATGACTAAGCACCAGCCTCATCTCTCCTAAGAAACCTTTTCAAATAAACCATATTCGACCCTGTGGTGGGATTAGGTTATTCTTCAAGTTATGGTTGAAAAGCCGGGGGGACAAACCAGATATGGCCATTGAACCAATGGAACAATCTGTATGGCGATTATTAGAGAGATCTAGGCTGTCAACAAAGTTGGTCTATAATCAAGTGTTTGAGTTAAGTCGATGGAAACTGGCAAACATTCCCAAAGGGAAAGTGTGTGTGTGTGTGTGTGTGTGTGGGCAAATGTGTGTGTGTGCGTATGTGCGTGCACATGCGTGCTAAGTTACTTCAGTATAGTGAGGAAAAGGCTGGGGACCCAAAATGCTACTTGGAGATTTTAGATTCTATAGGAGAATAGAAAAAACAGTCAAAAGGGTGGCAAGTAATTGGGGAAAGTGAGTAAATCACAGAAATCAGCAAATGAGAGGGACACGTTTTGCTTTGTTTCAATAATACAGGGAGGTCAATTAAGAAGAAGATGGAAAGACCTCTGAAAATTAAACAGCTGTGGTGACCTGGGAGGGTGGAAGCCAGGATATGTGTAATGCATTGAGAAAGCATAAGGAATACGAAGTAAAACCGGGTATACGTTTTGAGAGTTTTGCTGCACTATCGGCTGTCAAAACGAGCTGCTAACAAGATGTCACTGTTAAAGCAGGGTGAAGTTAGTGGTAATTGGAAATGAGGAAAGGAAAGAATATATCAATAGACTATAATACTGGAATTCATAAACTAATCACTTATGAAATCAGAATGGATTTTAAACAGAAGATATATGTATAACTAATACATATATCTAAAATGGCCAGAGGAACCTATAAAGTAACATATAGATTTTTTAGCATTAGAAACACAAATCTGAATTCAAGAACTTATGGTCATATAAACTAAAATATTAATTAGAAACAGAGTTTAAAAAATGGCTCTAAAATAGATATTAACTATATCATCCATTCACTGAAAAATGCACTGAATACATAGTGTTTCCCAGTCACTAGGATTGGTATCATTGGGGACAAAAAAATATGTCAAACGTATTATCCTCAAGATATATATCATTTAGGAAACGAGATAAGAATATCCCCTAGAATCTTATATAGAAGTAAGAATGCAATAACTGTCACTGAAAGATATATAGAATTCGGAACACTCATAAGATAAAACATTTGGGTTTTAAGGCATTGTTCCTTTTCATTAGAAAATTTTATTTAGCCTTTCAGGGTACCCATACTTTTCAGAGGAACTGCACAGATACATATTATAGTTTCCCACAAACCTGAATTTTGTACAATTTTAATTAGAAATAACTAGAGAATTACGGTTGCTGTACCACAGATTTGTCTGTTCATAACCATGTAGTTAATAATTCTTAAATCAGAATTAATTTGCTTGGATTTTCTGTTTATTTTTACATATAAGTAATTATCAATTATCACAATTTTATAACCAAAAATTCAACATTGATTAAACCAGTATGTATTCTTTTCTATGTAACATCTCTTACATTAAAATTCATATATTCTATTTTGAAATTCATTTCCATAAATGGGAAAATTTTACTTAAAATATGCCTTGTTGGTTTCTTAAAATTAAAGAACTTAGTCTAAAGTGTTTGCAGAGACTATTATATATATAATTAGCATAAATAAAAATTAATATTAGCATTGCAAATATTAGAATAAGTTGCATTTAAATTAGCACTGTCATATGAGGATTACAAAACAACCCAAATAACTTATAATACATTTTTTCAGATAGGTCACATAAGAAAGATTACATGTCAGTGAAAAGAAAAAGAAGGAATAAAACGACAAGTACTTCAGTTAAGAAATTTTGAAGACTTTGGTACTAGACTTAAGTTTTCAGCTTGGCAATAAATTATATCTTGCCTTGTTCCCATGAAAAGGATCATGAAGACACTGAGGTATAGAAGGAGCATAAACTTGGAGAGGGTGGGCTGTCTCACAGCCAAGGCAAGTGACCAGACTCTCTGGAGCCTCAACCTCCTCATATGTCAGATTAAAATATTACATGGGCTGATCTCTAGGATTCTCCCCACACCTCTATAAACAAAGATGAGTATTTATTAATTCAACAGATATGGAGGACAATATTATCAAAGAACTTACCTACTCAGAGAACTATGAGGAATCTCAAACCACACATGGATTCCTTGTTTTACTTTTGACAAACTGAAATTCAGAAGGGCTATGGAAACACATCCAAGTTTACCTTTCAAGGCTTATTTTTCTCAGCTCTATCATCTTAACAAGCTGTTTCATGGATTCTAGCTTTTTCATTCCAGGATCCAATAACTTGATTTTAAAATGCTTTTGCAATAACTGTGTGGCAAAAGGAAGTCCCAAAGATTGCTGAGCACATTACGGTTTTGTTGTTTTAATTTTATAACTGAACTACAACACACTTGGAACTAAGAGCTTATTGCAAAATATTGTCTCTGTTGTCTAAAATAGTTCTGAAAAGAGTGGCTAGACTACATGATTTCCTGTAAATGGCTTTGTTTAAAGTAAGAGTCACTGGTGGCTCTTTAAATTCCTTGTTGTGTGTGAAAAAAAAAAAAAGATTGATCGGCTTTCCTAACAAAATGAGATGCAATAATCAGATGATGAGAAAGAAATCTCGACAGTTGAAGGCTAAAAAACTTTACTCAAAAGTTGCTCTCTTAATGCAGCTACGTATAGGAAAAGGCCAAATATCTAAGTGCCCAAGTGTGACTCTTGTTTTCAAATTGTCTCCAGAGAGTCATCAGAAATTTCAATTTAGATGGTGCTATTTAGTATCTGTCTCGTAGAGCTGATGAAATGACTGAATGACTGCGACAGCCTGGCTAATACACTGTCACACCTAACACTAAGGCCAAATAAATGAGTGAGCTAAATGTGAAAGGAGAATATAAATGGGCAAGGGTTTAAAACACATTCTATTCCTCTTCCCTTTAACGTTGAAAGAATAGTAAATAGTTTATATCAAAACACAAACCTTTATTATCTTGCATCAGAGTTATTTCTTACTGAATAATTAGAGTAAAAATGTTATTTTTGTATAGTGAAGAGGCTATAACTATTTGCATCTTACATATCATGAATATTTTAATAGAAAATTCGAAAATCCTTGTGTCTAATGATGCAAGCTGATAGTCTCCAGAAAGAACTCAATATTTAATAGAAAACATTTTTAGAACTGTCTGCAATAAAATTAAATTTACACTGGTTAAAAACAAACAACCCAATCAAAAAGTGGGGAAAAGACCTAAACAGACATTTCTCCAAAGAAGACATACGATGACTAACAAACACAGGAAAAGATGTTCAACATCGCTCATTATTAGAGAAATACAAATCAAAACAACAATGCACCAGTCAGAATGGCCATCATCAAAAAGTCTACAAACAATAAATGCTGGAGAGGGTGTGGAGAAAAGGGAACACTCTTGCATTGTTGGCGGGAATGTAAATTGATACAGCCACCATGGAAGATGGTATAGAGATTCCTTAAAAGACTAGGAATAAAACCACCATATGACCCAGCAACCCCACTCCTGGGCATAAACCCTGAGGAAACCAAATTGAAAAAGACCCACATTTCCTATTGTTCATTGTAGCACTATTTACAATAGCTAGAACATGGAAGCAACCTAGATACCCATTGACAGATGGATGGATAAAGAAGTTATGGTATATATACACAATGGAATATTACTGAGCCATAAAAAGGAGTGCATTTGACTCAGTTCTAATGAGGTGGATGAACCTAGAGCCTATTATGCAGAGTGAAGTAAATCAGAAAGAGAAATATCGTATTCTAATGCATATATATGGAATCTAGAAAAATGGTACTGAAGAATTTATTTACAGGGCAGCAGTGGATACACAGACATAGAGAATAGACTTATGGACACGGGGAGAGGGGAGGAGAGGGTGAGATGTATGGAAAGAGTAACATGGAAACTTACATTAACATATGCAAAATAGATAGCCAATGGGAATTTGCTGTATGGCTCAGGAAACTCAAACAGGGGCTCTTAATCAACCTAGAGGGGTGGGATGGGGAGAGAGATGGGAGGGAGGTTCAAAAGGGAGGGGATAAATGTATACCTATGGCTGATTCATGTTGAGGTTTGACAGAAAACAACAAAAGTCTGTAAAGGAATTATCCTTCAATTAAAAAACAAACATATATATTTTTAAAGTTCTGCTTTCCCATCAGTCTACTGGCTTCCTCTGAAATAAAGTACTTTGGAAGCTCATGCAATCTGCAGAGATATTAAATGCTCTGATTATAATTTATAAATTCTAATGTTCAGATGAAGGAAGAAAGAAATGTGCAAAAAACATGTGTGTCATCACACATAGAAAGCATGCATACCTCAAATTAGCTGGAAGATAACATAATAAGAAATACAAGATTAGAACTTTAACAGTCTGAGATTTTTCTACCATGGTTTCTACTATGGTTCAATCAACCATGAAAGAAGTATTAAAAAAGTGAAAGGAAAACAAGAAACGAAGACCTATCTAAGTAGTAAGTTATCTATCCTAGGTAAAGATACCAATGCATCATTACCTGTTTAGGTGCAATATGTTTTTACTTTTATCTACTTTGTATTTTTATTTTTTCACTAAAAAAGTGCTTTTTTTTTTAAGCCAAGATCTTCATCTGTGAAAGCTAGGTGATATTAGGTCACCTTGTGGCCAAAATAGAGTCAAGTCCATGTGGAGAATAAACTCTTAAACTCTTCTCTATTAGCAACATGCCAGTCTTGGCCATTAGTCTAACCAACCCCCACTAAACTCACAAATCAGAATATTTATTGATGACTTTTCTCTACATTCAGAAGTGTTTATTCTTCCATAGATAAAGTTTACTTTAGATGAACATATATAATTACATTTTGAATAGAATTTATAAGTATAATTTGAAACACGTTAGATATTAGAATTATATATAAAAGCATTCCATATCCAATTTGGATTGGTTCCAAATTGGGAAAGGAGTACATCAAAGCTGTATATTGTTACCCTGCTTATTTAACTTCTAGGCAGAGTATATCATGCAAAATGTTGGACTGGATGAAGCACAAACTGGAATCAAGATTGTCGGGAAAAATATCAATAACCTCAGATATGCAGATGGCACCACCCCAATGGTAGAAAGCAAAGAGGAACTACAGAGCCTCTTGATAAAAGTGAAAGAGGAGAGCAAAAAGGCTGACTTAAAACTCAACATTCACAAAACTAAGATCATGAAATCCAGTCCCATCACTTCATGGCAAATCGATGGGGAAACAATGGAAATAGTGACAGACTTTATTTTCTAGGGCTCCAAAATCACTGAAGATGGTGATTGCAGCCATGAAATTAAAAGATGCTTGCTCCTTGGAAGAAAAGCTATGACCAACCTAAACAGCATATTAAAAATCAGAGACATTACTTTGCCGACAAAGGTCCATCTAGTCAAAGTTATGGTTTTTCCAATAGTAATATATGGATGTGAGAGTTGGACTATAAAAGAAAGCTGAGCACTGAAGAACTGATGCTTTTAAACTGTGGTGTTGGAGAAGACTCTTGAGAATCCCTTGGACTGCCAGGGAGATCAAACCAGTCAATCCTAAAGGAAATCAGTTCTGAATATTCATTGGAAGGACTGATGATGAAGCTGAAGCTCCAATACTTTGGCCAGCTGATGCAAAGAACTGACTCATTGGAAAAGACCCTGACACTGGAAAAGACTGAAGGAAGGAGAAGGGGATGACAGAGGATGACATAATGGATGGCATCACCGACTCAACGGACAAGAGCTTGAGCAAGATCCAGGAGATGGTTAAAGACAGGGAAACCTGGAGTGCAGCAGTCCATGGGGTTGCAAAGAATCAGACACAACTGAGCAACTGAACAACAGCGCCCTTGTATAAGCAACTACACACACATACACACCATACAACATGAGTCAGTGAGAAGTTTCCTCATCTGTGTTTCCTTTAATTTTGTCACTATCTTTGTTTTCATTATACAATAAAATATGAAATAACCTTGACTTAAAAGAAATACAGGAGTTGAGAAAATGCTTTCTTTCCTAAACTACTTTACTTCCTTGGTATTTGTAAGTACAAGATCTTGAAAGTCAAAATAATTTCTAGAATGGTCATTTCTTCCTTCTTTTTATTCTAGAATCATACAAATACACTATGAATTCCATTTATTGTAAAACTAGGAGAAAAAAAATTGCCACCAAAAGCTTAACAAGGTAAGGCAAAAGTCACGTGGGAGAAATAGATGAGATGAAATACGGTGAGTGATGTGAAATCAATGAGGGATTAAAGAAAATAACACAAAAATAATTTGGAGTGAGGAAAATCCCATGAAAAAAAATTTATTACTTGTTTGTAAAATTGGGAACAAATAGAGCTCATAGCAGATCTATCATGCTCATTTGGAATCAGACAAGCAGAAGAGAAGGGCCACCTAAGTAAAAACATAAACAAGTAATACTTGTAACTTTCATTCTTTTTGACAGCAGAGGTGGAGAGGAATTTTAGATTAAGAATCCCAGAAGAATGCTACCCTCTATATGACCCAGAAACCTCCTTCACATTATAGTCTAGGAAAAGTCAACTTATACAATGATGAGTATTTAAGTAAAACCTAGCACAGCACCAAGACAAAAAATCCCCTAAGAAAGGAAAATATAAAAGAGCAAAAATAAAAACTAACAATTGAAGAAAACTCATGGAAAGGTAAACATTCTTATAAAATAGTTGGCCAAGAATTTTGAAAACTTGATGAAGCAATCAGTCCTGTGGAAGATGCAAGAATTATGAAAGAAAAGAGATGTGATATATACAGAGGAAATATATATCAACATAATAAATGCCATATGTGACAAACCTACAGCTAACATCACACCAACCTCTAAAAGCCCTAAGTTCAGGAACACAAGAAGGATGCCAAGTCTCATCACTTTTATTCAACATAGTACTGGAAATCGTAGCTACAGCAATTAGGCAAGAAAAAGAAATAAAAGACATCCAAATGGGAAAGAAAGAAATAAAACAGAAACTATGTGTAAATGACATGATGCTATATAGGGAAAGCTCTAAAGACACCTCCAAGTAACTATTTGAACTAATAAAAGAATTTAGCAAAGCTGCAGAATACAAAATTAATATATGCAAATCTTCTGTGTTTCTATACACTAATACAAAACTAACAGAAAGAGAACTTAAGAAAACAATCTCATTTACAATTGCATCAAAAAGAATAAAATACCTAGGAATTAATTAAAGTAAGGAGATGAAAGACCTGTACTCTGAAAACTGTAACATTAATGAAATAAACTGAAGAAGACAGAAATGAACAGAAAGATATTTTGTGTCCATGGATTGGAAAGATTAATATTGTTAAAATGTCCATACTACCCAAAGTAATATACAAATTCAATGCAATCTCTGTGGCATTTTTCACAGAACTAGAACAAATAATTCTAAAATTTGTATGTAATCACAAAAGAACCCAAACAGTCAAAGCAATCTTGAAGAAGAACAAAACTGGAGGTGTCATTCCCCTATTTTCAAAGTAGACTACAAATACATTGGCAAACAAAAAGACACTTCAGTTAATGGAATAGAATAGAGAGCACAGAGAAAAAATGCCTACATGGTCAGTTATTTTAAGATAAAGGGTCAAGAATATATAATAGAGAAAGAACAGTCTTTTCAATAAATTGTAGTAGGAAAACTGGACAGCCACCTGCAAAAGAATGAAACTGGATCACTGCTGCTGGTGCTGCTGGTGCTGCTAAGTCACTTCAGTCGTGTCCGACTCTGTGCAACCCCATGGAAGGCAGCCCACCAGGCTCCCCTGTCCCTGGGATTCTCCAGGTAAGAACACTGGAGTGGGTTGCCATTTCCTTCTCCAACGCATGAAAGTTAAAAGGGAAAGTGAAGTCGCTCAGTCGTGTCTGACTGGATCACTATCTTAACTCAAAAATTAACTCAAGATGGATCAGACTTGAATGTAAGACCTGAAACCATAAAACTCCCAGTAGAAAACAGGAGACAGTAGGCACTTTGAAATCATTTTTGATGCTGAATTTTCCAATCTGATTCCAGAAGCAAAGACAACAAAAGCAAAAATAAAGAGGTGAGACTACATCTAACTAGGAAGCTTCTGTGCACAAAAAGAAAACCATCAGCAAAATGAAAAGGCAATCTAGGTAATCGCAGAAAATATCTGCAAAATCATTTATCCAATAAGGGGTTAACATATATATAAAAAAACCCAAACAACTCAACAGCAACAAACAAAAAACAAAACCAAAAAAACCCCATAAACAATCCAATAAAAAGTGGGCAGAGAATCTCCAAAGACTTTTTTTCAAACGGGACATTTGGATAGCCAACAAAGTACGTGAGAAGATTCTCAACGTCCCAAATTATGAGGGAAATGAAAATCAAAACCACAATTATACATCACCTCACACCTGTTAGAATGGCTATTATCAAAAAGACGAAAGGTAGCAAGTGTTGGTGAGAATGTGAATAAAAGAGAACCCCAGTACACTGTGGGTGAGAATGAAAGTTAGTGCAGTCACCATGGAAACCAGTATGGAGACTTTCTTCCAAAATAAAAGTATAACTACTGTATGCTCAAGTAATGCCACTTCTGAGTATTTATCCAAAGAAGATGAAAGATTGATTCAGAAAGATACATAACTGCGTGTTCAGTGCGGCCAAGACATGAAAGCAAAATGTCCATCGATGGATGAACGGATAAACTGTGAAATGCGTATATAAATATACACTGAGCGCACACGCAGGCACGGACACCCACACACTGTGATTCGGCCATAAGAAAGGGGATCGCGCCGTTCACAACACGGATGTCCCTAAAAGGTATTACAGTAAAATAAGTGAAATAAGTCAGACAGAGCAAAGACAAATACCACTGATTTCACTTAATATGTGGAGTCTGAAAAATGAAACAAACAAATAAAAGAAAATAAGTAAAAATCATAGATATAGAGAACAGATTGATTGGTGATTACCAGAGGGAAAGGGCCTTGAGGGGTAGGCAAAATAAGTGAAGAGGGCCAACTATTTGGTGATGAATAGTAGACTGCAGGGATTGTGGTGCATGTAAATATCAACTTAAAATGCCACACACCTGAAACTTACGTTTTATTCCAATTTTTCCTCAAAAAAGTCAAAACAAATGAATATTAAGCAAAAACAAACAAACAAAAATCTATTCTACTATCTCTTTAAATATATATGTTTCCCTTTTGAGAAATTTTCCTGGACAATATACTAATACAGACCAAGGTTTTCTAAGTGATAAATCTTGTCCTTTTATTAAAGCTACCCAATAAAATGTAACTCAGTATTTTAGAAGTGCAAAGCAATTTAAAAGACTTATTCAGATCTTTTCTGGTTTTGAGTTGTCTTTTGATACATAGCCGGATCAACGCAGATCTAGATAAGACTACTCTTGGAGACATTTTAATGTTAAAGCGTCATTCCTCCGAAAAGCAATTTATATCTTCTGCCTACTTAAGAATGTATAATAAATTTTGTGCAGAGGGAAAGTCAGGCTTACAATGTATTGGGGAAAGGAATATATATGATAAGATTTGAAAAGGGCAGTACAGATGATTAATGAGCCAGAAAGACCGATTTATGAGGAAAGACTAAAAGAATTAACTATGTATGGAGTTGCTAAGTAAAAAATATATATATATAATGAAGAAAATTAGTTGACTTGTTACAAAACATTAGAACGTTCAATTGGACTGAAGAAGGGAAAACAATATAAAAATATTTAAAGTCTATGAGTATGCTTGTGGCTTCCCAAGTGATACTAGTGGTAAAGAACCTGCCTGGCGGTGCAGGAGGCATAAGAGATGCCGGTTGGATCCCTGGGTTGGGAAGATTCCCCTGGAGATGGAAATGGCAACCCACTCCAGTATTCTTGCCCGGAGAATCTCATGGACAGAGCAGCCTAGCAGGCTACAATCCATATGGTTGCAAAGAGTTGGACATAACCTGAAGTGACTTAGCACACACATGCTTATGTGAATTACTAGTTTTAATTATGTAGTATATATTCCATTCCTGTGGTAACACATCACTGCCAATTCAGGAAAATTTAGTTGATGCCAATATTATACAAAGGAAACACGTAAAAATGTTTTTCTAATTGTGTAACAGCTAAAAAGACTAAAACATCATTTATATATACTTTATTACTTAAAAATAATATGAAAGCAGAATCTCTCATGCAGATAAAAAAGAATTGCCTACTACTTGAAATCTGATTCTAATATTAGTATATCAGTACTGGGAAATGATAAACTATCAATGTTAAAGGCTAATTTTATGTTGAAGTTTTTATCCCATTTATAGATAGAAATAGAGGTTTGAAGGACTTGATTCAAATTCAAATCATGCAAATTATAATCAAGCTCTCCTATGATAGTTTTAAGAATGGTCTAAATGAATATGCACTCTCTGGCTAATCGTTTTGGAACAGTTATCTCATCCTGATTTTATAGGAGAAAATAATTAATGTAAATTCACAGGAAATTATTTTCTATTGAAGAAGTCCAAGAGATTTAAGAGAATAATCTAAATTAATATCTGATGATATACTGAAAGATAATTAAAGTAATTTATGTAAATTAATGCATGATATTCATATGATTTGAAATGAACTATCTAATTTTCAAATAGCTAAATATAAGAAACTTCATCCTATAACTTAACCAATAATAATTTGAAATAGTAGACATTTCTTTTTTCATCTCTGTAAGGAAAAACATGTTCCTTAAGTAAAATTTATACCTTGAAAAACAACACGATTATGGATTTTTGCAGTAAACTTATTTGATTTTTACTTCCAAAAGATAACTTTTTAGTTCCCTATAAATGATAAGCATGGTCAGCATCCGACGTGTCAATAAGCACATGCATGCTCAGTCATGTCCAACTCTTTGTGACTCCATAGACTGTAGCCCATCAGAGTCCTCTCTCATGGAATTTTCCAGGCAAGAATACTGGAATGGGTTGCCATTTCCTTCTCCAGAGGATCTTCCCAATCTAGGGATGGAACCTGTGTCTCTTGTGTCTCCTGTGTTGGCAAATAGGTTCTTTACCAGCTGAGCCACCAGTGAAGCCCCTATGTGCCAATACAGATTCTATACCAAACAATTAAATAAAGGAAATGTAAATACGTATCAATACTTTGTTACCTAATGCTATAGGAACTAACACCTGTTTGACAGAAATATTATAAAATGATTATAGCAAAGTTCAGTCAAGTTTCAATTATTCTGAAAATTGTTCCAGGCTTTTAAGAGTCATTAAGTTACTACTACCAGAGGAGAGTGAAAAAGTTGGCTTAAAGGTCAACATTCAGAAAACGAAGATCATGGCATCTGGTCCCATCACTTCATGGGAAATAGATGGGGAAACAGCGGCTGACTTTATTTTGGGGGGCTCCAAAATCACTGCAGATGGTGACTGCAGCCGTGAAATTAAAAGACAAGCTTACTTCTTGGAAGGAAAGTTATATATTAACTTTTACAAACTTAATAACACAGACAGCAATGTGTTGATCATTGATCATCATAGACAAGTTTTTAATATCTGCTTCAGACAAAGGTTTGCCCAGGAAGAGAAAGTGATAGGTCAACAACACAATGTGTGTTGAGGGCAGGAGGAGAAGGGGACAACAGGATGAGATGGTTGGATGGCATCACTGATTCAATGGACATGAAACTGAGTATACACCAGGAGATACTGAAGGACAAGAAAGCATGGCGTGCAGCAGTCCATGGGGTGGCAAAGAGTCAGACTGAGCACGGCACAGCACAGCGTGTGTGTAAATATACATGTATATGACCATATACACGTTAGGCCTCTGGCTAGATTTTTTATAAGCAGTTAGAGAAATTGGAACCTTTAAAAAAAAGCTCAGTACAGTTCCATCAACCAAATGCAGACTATTAATCTAAGAAATTTGCTGACATAAGGAAACATAAAGTGCTCGTTATTAAAGACTGCCAATATTTTGTAGCTTCTCCACCAGGTAATAAAACTATAAGTGCAGAGTACATCAGCAGCCCTAATAAAATTGGTAGGTCTTCTCAGTCTGACAGGATAAGAAATAAAACACAGATGAGCTACCTATAAATGAATAACCTAATATCAATCATTTCTTCTTCACTGTCATGCAAAAGCTAAGGGCAGGTCACATATTTATTTTTCTTCCTATTCTAAACTATTTCATGGCAGAAATTTTAGCATGTCTTTGCTTACAAAACCACTACAGTTTTACATCATTTAAAGCGTTATTTGGAAATGATAACCAATATAATTCTAACCAATATATAAATTATATATATTATATATATAACCAAATTATAACTAATATATAATTCATTCTACATTCTATTTGACTTAAGAGAACTCTGCACTAACAAAGAATTTGATTTTTTAAAATGAAGTCTAAGTTAAACCTAAGTAATACAATGTAAGTGAAAAAAAATTATGGATTTTACTGTTTATTTTACTGCTTATGCTGGATTCTTGAACAATTCACAAGAACAACCTTCAAAACATTTTTTAAAAATGGGAAGGAGAAATTTAAAAACAAAATAAAAGTTGGATGAATACAAAAAATGCTTGCTACTATAATGACCAAAGCCCCCAATCAATTTTTATTGTGTGTGTGCTAAGTCACTTCAGTCGTGTCTAACTCTTTGCAACCCTATGGATTATAGCTCGCCAGGCTCCTCTGTCCACGGCATTCTTCAGGCAACAATACTGGAGTGGGGTGCCATTGCCCTCCTCCAGGGGATCTTCCTGGGCCAGGGGTTGAACCTATGTCTCACGTCTCCTGCATGTGCAGTCGGGTTCTTTACCACTAGCATCACCTAGGAAGCCCTTTTATTGTGTGAAGTCCATTAAAATTTTGTTTATTCTGATCAAAGTTCAAAGCAGATATTCCTCTCTTCTCCTTGGTCGTTCTGGGAATCAGTTTCCTCTACAGTGTGGCTCCTATTCTCTCTCAGGTCCTGGAAGTTTCCCCATTAAGTCAGCACATGCGGATTCTATGGACTACACTAGGATCGGCATACATTATTGCCACACACAGTCTATTGGCTAGAACTCAGTAAAATCTTTACTTCTTGCTGCAAAAGAGCATGGGAAATGTAGGTTAGCTATGTGTTCAGGAACATGAGAACACAGGTTTTGTAAGAGTCTAACTGCTGCTGCTGCTGCTGCTAAGTCGCTTCATTCGTGTCCGACTCTGTGTGACCCCATAGACGGCAGCCCACCAGGCTCCGCCGTCCCTGGGATTCTCCAGGCAAGAACACTGAAGTGGGTTGCCATTTCCTTCTCCAGTGCATGAAAGTAAAAAGTGAAAGTGAAGTCGCTCAGTCGTGTCCAACTGTTAGCAACCCCACGGACTGCAGCCCACCAGGCTCCTCCGTCCATGGGAGTTTCCAGGCAAGAGTACTGGAGTGGGGTGCCACCCTCTCCAACTAGTCTTTGCTAAAGTCTACCTGTCTCATCACCAAGTCTCCATTCTACTTTTTTCACCCGTACATTATAGTCTCCACACAGGCATCTTATATAAAGCTCAAAGTGGAGCATCTCTGAGTGACGTGACACGTATGAACTCAAAGGGCAGTTTACCCACCCCTTTGTTCCCTGGTGGCTCAGAGGTTAAAGTGTCTGCCTGCAATGCGGGAGACCTGGGTTTGATCCCTGGGTCGGGAAGATCCCCTGGAGAAGGAAATGGCAACCCACTCCAGTATTCTTGCCTGGAGAATCTCATGGATGGAGGAGCCTGGTGGGCTGCAGTCCATGGGGTCTCGAAGAGTCAGACACGACTGAGCGACTTCTCTTTCTTTCTTTCATACAGTGGTGGAACAGGACAAGGTAGCCATAATGAATGCTTCCATTTAAGAAAGGAAAAACTGATGTAGCTGTCCCTGCCAGGAAGGCACGGTGAGAGCCCTCTCAAAGTGGTAAGTCCTTGATTAGCATCTGATCCTACTCTCCAGAAGGACCCTCCTCCTACAATGTTCTGCACAGGTTCCGGCTTCACCCTTAAGGAGTTTCCTACTTAACATTATCCTACTTGAGATATTGGGTATCCACCGTCAGAATTGGGGGTTTAGCAACACTGGGAACACACAGCTTCTTGCTTTTCAAGTTTAAGAATCTAAGGTTTTGAGTAAGGAATTAACAGGCATAGGCTTTTTGAATCTTAGCAAATGGTTTCTTCGACAATGCAATTATCCCCAGTATTGTGGATGTATGTGCTTCTTTCTAACTCATTTGTAAAGGAAGAGTTCTACCATGATTCAGACTATGAGATGATATCAGAAGTATGCCTTCTTAGGGTTTTTCAGGGAGAAGCAAGGATCTGTTATTACACTGTACGCTGACTTCCATCAAGGTCTAAAATAAAGTTTTTATTTAATCAATGCCAAGTTGTAAGAATTGACAAATATCAAATATCTGAATTTATTCTTACATGATGTGAAACTAGCCAGAAAAGGGTTAACACTGATAATACCTGTGTCTGTTTTTAAAGTATACGTGCTAGTTTCTGTGTGTTTGAGTGCATTGTGGGCAGTTTGTGTATTTCAAAAGGCAAGCTGGTTTCCTGCCATGATTTATAAAAAACATCATAGTGAAACTTTATAAAACTTTCTAGATATTAGGATGCTCTCTAACACTCAACTGGAAAACACAAATAAAAACAGAATGTCCTCACTCATTCCTCTATTGTGTTTCAGTGAATGAGACCTCCTCTTAAAGGCTCTGCTAACTATGATCTTTTGTTGCAAAACTCCTTGCCAGCATTATTCTTAAATTTTCTGGTTCCTCTTTTCATGTTCTCCTAACCCACTTCAACCACCTTTCACCTCTAACATTCTACCAAAACCGTCCTCTTGAAGATCATCAGAGTCCTCCATGTTGCCAAATTCACTGTTTAGATCTGTCTTCAGAGATCAGTTTTCTCTGTCTTGCTTAATTATTTCTATTTGCACTTTCCATTAATATTGCAAACACAAAAGGATAACACTGATATTAGCTCTTCTGAGACTCAACACTTTCTTTCCTTCCTGTGTCTACAGACTCAATTCTTTCCCATTCTCTAATGATTTTTTCCCTAAATCTGTCCTCTATTCCTACTAGCACTTTTTGAACTTAGACCTTCAGTTCCTTTCACTATATAATTTTTATTGTAACTCTCTGCCCCTTTTTCCGTATCCCGCTCTTTGTCTTTGGTACCAGGTTAATGTTCCTAAGGCAAAGCTCTTCATCCCGAGCATCACTTGCTCAAATGCTTTCGATGGTTCCTCGATACTCAGAATTCAAGGCTCTGGGAGAGGTGGACCTTGTAGGTCTTTTCATAATAGTCTCACAGGACTGTCCCTTAAAGAAAAAAAATATTTCTGCATCTTCCTTTTCCTGTTTCCAGGATGATGTTTTTCTTATTTCTCTATGAATATTAAATGTTTTCCATGTTGTATTTTGTTCTTTGAGTGGAATTTAAAAGAAATCATTTGCTTTGATTTTTCTCTCTGTGTTAGAGATATAAAAATTTTTCTGACCCTTTGCTATCCATTAAGTCTTAGATTTCTTTGCTCTGTTAACTCAGTCTCACCTAAACAAGACAAAATCTTGTTTGTCTTATGGTTATTCCCACCCTTTTTTGAAGTCATGCTCTTTTAAAATAGTCTCTATTATTTTAGTAGGGCTAAGATGGACTGGAAATAAATACATTTATTTCAGTCTATCATGCCCCAAACAGAAGTCCCATTACTTTTTAACAACATAATTTAAGCTACTATTTACTGAAAACATCTTTTGTTTTTGCACCTTTGTGACTTTGCTCATACCTCCCATCTTATCTCTGTCTTTGCATCAAATTCAAAATATACAAAAATCTTTCCCAAATACCTTCTACCATCAGCTCACAACAGAAGTAATTTGTCCTTCTCTAATCTTCCACAGATTTTATTTTATTCTCCTCTGAAATGTAGTTATTTGTACTCTCGCTGTCATATATCCCTGCTTGACTCCTTAAACAGGAGAAGGGATTTCATTTACCTCCACCTGAGACACTGTCTCATACACAGTAATGATCAACACATATATCATTAACAACATAATAAAGCGAATACACTTTTCATGGAAGGACTTTGCTGCCATTATATTCCTAATAATTATTCTCTTTATTCCAAGGGAAATTTCTCTACTTTTTTCAAATCATTACCCACTTTATCTTGCAAAGATGCCAGCAGTTATAAGTATCCTTTACATGTATTTCTCCTTTATTGTACATTTTCATGCTGATAATTATTTTAACATAATTTGAGAAAAATGCACAAGAAGAATGCAAATGAAATCTAGGCTCTTTGTGATTTCTCTAAATTACTATTAACTCTATAGGGGGTATTACAGTCTAAGATTGAAGAAGATATCACCAACCCTGATTTCTACGTCTAATATCACAATAATTATAATACTCAGAACACGGTCATATGCAAATAAAAAAGCAGAAACAATAGATACTCTGTAATTTGTTTGAAATCATACAGCAAGGTGGCACAGTGATAAAGAATCTGCCTGCATTCAATGCAGGAGTCACAGGAGACGCAGGTTCTTTCCCTGGGCTCGGAAGATCCCCATAGGGTAGAAAATGGCAACTCACTCCAGTACCCTTACCTGGGAACTCTTATGGGCAGAGGAGCCTGGTGGCCTCTAGTTCATGGGGTCACAAAGAGATGGACATGACTGAGCGGCTGAGTATGTGCACACACGCACATATAAAACAATAAAATCAGAGGGATGGGAGGCTTGTAATGTAGTGTCTGTCTGAGAGAACACCCTGTCTTCCATCAAGTGGAAAGAGTATCAAAGTTTATGTGTCAATAGATACTTGCATATACAGATTAAAATAGTCTTTACCTGAAGGAAAGACATTCTACTCAATAATTTAACCTATGATTTAATAAAGTAACCAAGACGGGAGGAACAAGGCTATTTCCCAAGGAGGAATATTCCTAATTTTACTTTCAGAATTTATAAGCTATTAAGTTTTTAAAATCTAATGCATTTCATTTTAATTTTATCTTGAGTTTTCAAGAAAATAGCAAAAGGAGCACCCTGATTATAAACTTCTTGATGGTAGGAATTCTCCCATAGCCCTTATATAAAATTATGACTAGAGAAATGCTTATATTTAGAAAGTCAAGCCTATGGAATTTAATCCATATAAAATGATGCTAGTAGCCAAATATTTCCATTACCAACAGAGGGTATTCATTGAGTATCAGGTTGTTTATTAATCCAAGAAATAGCTACTCTATTTGTTATTAAACCATTAAAACATGGATGTTTAGCAAAGAGTTTGTCTGAGTTTTCAAAGCATACTTAAAAGCAGTATACGCAAACAAAAGAAAAAAAAGGGAAATAATGAGAAATGATGAACGGTACACTCCTGTGTAGGAGACACAGGAGATCATGTAACATATGAAAAGTGCCCAGTTAACCATCAAGCTCAAAAAGAAGGAAAAAACTGGGTTGATAAAATGGAAAAAAGGAAAATAAAACACTGTATGGAGCTGGAATCATTGAATCAAGCTTGAATGTATATTAGCCTGAAACCAACATAAGGGAAAACTAGAAGATTACTCAAGAACTTCACAGTTAATAATTGAAAAAATGCCCCAGGTAAAGTTTTATCATAGCCAGAAATGGATGCCATAGGTTCAAGGCTTAGTCTGTTTAGTACATAAGAGCAACCAGCATGTAAATATACGTGGTTGTACTAGGGAGTACCCAACTGTGAAAACTTAACAGATTTTTAAATAGAATTAAATTATTTTGGAAAAAGACACTGGGTGGAATATGTAATCCTGAGGAGCACAAATAGTTTTAAAGCTTGAAAGGATTACCTCCATGGAATTCAAGTTTAAAATCCCTTAGCACAATACTGTAGATTTTCTCTATTGGAAATACAGGTATAATTTAGACTGAAGGACTATTAATTGATTTGCTTTGAAGTTAAATAGATATTTAAATTATTATAGCCTTGGAGTGATTGATAGAAATTATTTGGGTGCCACTTAAACGGCTATAATCTTATCATGCTGATAAGTTGGGAGTTCTTATGTGTATAAAATAAAAATATCTGGAAAATCCAGAGGAT
Source organism: Oryx dammah (assembly GCF_014754425.2). NCBI lineage: Eukaryota > Metazoa > Chordata > Mammalia > Artiodactyla > Bovidae > Oryx > Oryx dammah. The sequence continues at coordinate 84,898,954 of NW_024070188.1, read as the reverse complement.
ATAATAAATACCACTATAAAATAAACAAGAAGAGTCAGTTACAATATTACTAGCTACAGCTTCCACAACATAAGCATATGACAGTATTATGCAGTATTAATTTGCATACTTTTTTGACAATTTTTTGTAATTAACCCATTTTTAAGAAGGGTAATTGCTATGGTCGCAATGTTTCTATTCAATCAGTATGTTGAAACCTAATGCCAAGCGTGACGACATCAGAAAGTAGGGCCTTCCCTTATGAATGGGATTAGTGGGCTTATATGGGCTTTCCAGGTGACTCAGTGGTAAAGAGTCCACCTGCCCATGCAGGAGACGTGGGTTCGATCCCAGGGTCAGGAAGATCCTCTGGAGCCTACTCCAGTATTCTTGTCTGGAAAACTCTATGGACAGAGGAGCCTCGAGGGCAATCGTCCATGGGGTCACAAAGAGTTGGACACGACTGAGTGAGCACATGTGCACATGCAAGGGCGTGCCTGCCTGCGTGCACACACACACACACACACACACAGTGGGCTTATAAAAGAGACCTGGGGAAGTCTCCTCTCCCTTCACCCTTTGTGAGGACACAGAGAGCAGTCAGCTGTTTATGAACGTGGAAACGGGCTTTCATTACATAAAGAACTTGACTGTGGGCATGCCAATCTTAGACTTCCAGGCTCTAGAACTGTCAGAAATAAGTTTCTGTTGTTTATAAGCCAGTCTGTGGTAGCTTGTTATAGCAGCCTAAGTGGCCTAAAACAGTAATATTTAGATTCATATGTATATACTTTACTGAATAATTCTTAAATAAAATCAGCCATTCAGAGCTAAGGTGAAGACCATTACTCACAATTTATCAACATTTATATGTCACACCAACTCACATAAATTCTCACATAAATTCTTTCTTCTTACCAATATTTTATCAATATCTTCTCCATCATCATGGTATCTCCTTTGGAGGAGAAATTACTATTCCCATGGAGGAGGCACCGAATCTATAGAGTAAGGTTTAAAGAGCAGACAACTGTGCTTCCAAATATCTAGGTCTTGGTGAATATTCAATTTAGACTAAGAGTTTCCTCACTTGTAAAACAGCAAAAATAAAGTTTGTCCCCAGATTAACAGTTCTTAGTTAGCATGTTAGGTCACAGAACATAAGGAACCACTTCAAAACTACCAGTGGCTTAGCAAAACAACAGCTTATCCGTTAATGCTGGCTTTGGCCAGACCACTCTAGGGCAACTGCCATCCTTGGAAGACTTTCATCTACTAAAAGGATTAAGTAAAAGGTGTGAAGACCATAATTTTAGCCTGTTCTGTCTCTAGGAAGATGGTCTCCTGAAGGACAAGAGGCATCCTCTTTATTTCAGTGTTTCAGAAAAAAATCTCCATTAAAGACTTTGGTCATACTCTTTCCCTAAACCTAGTTTTTTGAGGCTGAAGACAATCACTGGTATAGGAAAGACACCTGAAAAAAACAATGTTGAAATGTCTTTTTTTTAATTAAGAGATGAAGCAGGGAATAAGAAAGTCTAACAGATATTTAAGTCCTGGAAGAATGCAGGAGACCCAATATTTGAAGATATAATGGCTGTGATTTTTCAAATTCCCTAGATGCAAGAAACAACATTTCCAGTGTATGCTGAGCACAGAGGGACAAGAAATTCATGCCATGATATCACAGCAAAAGTTCTTAAGTAAGAAGACATCCAGAGAATCTATAAAAATATCCAGAGGGAAAAAATACAACAAATTGAGAAGATCACCGCATAGTCTTTAAACGCAATCACTACTATTCTATAATTACATAGTCAGAAAAGTTATCTTTCGGGAATGAGAGTAAAGCTTGAATACAGAGAGTATACATAAAGAGTTTACCACCAAGAGACCTACATGAATGGCAGAGGTAAAGCATGTTCTTTAAGAAGGAAGAACATGATTTCAGAAGAACTGTCAGAAATGCAAAAAGGAATGATGAGCTCAATGCCAGAAAAGCAAACAACCCAATCAAAAAGTGGGTAGAAGACCTAAACAGACATTGCTCCAAAGAAGACATACAGATGGCTAACAAACACATAAAAAGACACTGAACATCACTCATGATTAGGGAAATGCAAACCAGAATCACAGGGCTTCCCCAGGGGTTCAGTGGTAAAGAACCTGCCTGCTAATGAGGAAGCATGAGATGTTCCGATCCCTGGGTTAGGAAGGTCCCCCGGAGGAGAAAATGGCTACTCACTCCAGTATTCTTGCCTGGAGAATCTCACGGACCGAGAAGCCTGATGGGCTACAGTCCATGGTGTCGCAACGAGTTGGACGTGACTGAAGTGACTTGGCATGCGTGCAAACCAAAGCCACGATGAGGTACCATCTCACACAGGTCAGCACAGCCATCATCAAAAAGTCTACAAACAGTAAATGCTGGAGAGAGTGTGGAGAAAAGGGAACCCTCTTACACTGTTGGGGCCAAGCAACCTGATACAACCACTGTGGAGAGCAGTATGGAGAGTCCATGAAAAGCTAGGAATAAAACTCCATCAGCAGACAAATCGATAAGAAAGCTGTGGTCCATATATGCAATGGAATGGTACTCAGCCATTAAAAAGAATACATTTGAATCAGTTCTAATGAAGTGAATGAAACTGGAGCCTATTATACAGAGTGAAGTAAGTCAGAAAGAAAAACACCAATACAGTATCAGTTCAGTTCAGTTCAGTTCAGTCGCTCAGTCGTGTCCGACTCTTTGTGACCCCATGAATTGCAGCACGCCAGGCCTCCCTGTCCATCACCAACTCCCGGAGTTCACTCAAACTCATGTCCATTGAGTTGGTGATGACATCCAGTCAATCCAGTCATCTCAACCTCTGTCGTCCCCTTCTCCTCCTGCCCCCAATCCCTCCCAGCATCAGGGTCTTTTCCAATGAGTCAGCTCTTCGCATGAGGTGGCCAAAGTACTGGAGTTTCAGCATCATTCCTTTCAATACATACTAACACATATATATGGAATTTAGAAAGATGATAATGATGACCCTATATGTGAGACAGCAAAAGAGACACAGATGTATAGAACAGACTTTTGGACTCTGTGGGAGAAGGTGAGGGTGGGATGATTTGAGAGAATGGCATTGAAACATGTATATTACCATATGTGACATAGATCGCCAGTCCCAAGTTCGATGCATGAAACAGGGCACTCAAAGCCGGTGCACTAGGACAACCAGACAGATGGGACAGGGGGGTGGGAGGTGGGAGGGGGGTTCAGGATGGGGGAGGCATGTACATCCATGGCTGATTCATGTCAATGTATGGCAAAAATCACCACAATATTGTAATTAGCCTCCAATTAAAATAAATTAATTAATTTTTTTAAATTAAAGAAACAACTACCCATATGACCTAGCAATCCCACTACTGGGCATATACCCTGAGGAAACCAGAACTGCAAAAACACATGCACTCCAATGTTCATCGCAGCACTGTTTACAATAGCCAGGACATGGAGGCAACCGAGATGTCCGTCAGCAGGTGAATGGATAAGAAAGCTGTGGCATATAAACACAATGGAGTATTACTCAGCTATAAAAAGGGACACATTTGAGTCAGTTCTAATGAGGTGGATGAAAATAGAACCTATTACACAGAGTGAAGTAAATCAGGAAGAGAAAGACAAACATTATATGTTAACGCATGTGTACGGAATCTAGAAAGATGGTACTGACGATGCAACATGCAGGGCAGCAGTGGAGACACGCATAAAGAACAGATTTTTGGACTCAGTGGGAGGAGAGGGTGGGATGATTTGAGAGAATAGCATCGAAACCCAGACATTACCATATACAGAACAGATAGCCAGTGGGAGCTTTGTTTGACACGGGGAACCCAGAGCTGGCGCTCTGTGACAGCCTGGAGGGGTGGGCTTGGGGCGGGGGTTGGGGTGGATTCAGGAGAGAGGGGACACAATTTAAATAAATAAATAATAAATAAGGAATGATGAGTAATTACAAAGTAAACATATAAGCATATCGATTACCTATTTAAAATAATAAAAACAATGTGTCTAACTTATGGGATTTTAAAAAGGACAGAATTAAAATACTGGAGAAAAGTAGGATGTAAGTAGGAGAGTGATCATGGTTTAAGTATTCCAACATTCACTACACTCTTGGGTAGAGAGGTGAAAATAGCTTAAATTTAGATTTTGTTAAGATAAAAATGCATGGTAAATTCAATGATAATGACAAAAAGAACTGAAATAGTATGCATAAATCTCCCCAAAAGAGAGATTAAAAACCCATTGAAGACAATAATGAACTAAAAATGATGGTGAATAATAAAAATAGCCATAGAATAAGAAAAGGAAGATTCTTAAATAATAAGGTAAAAACAAATTCAAATAAATTAATAACCATGATAAATGTAAACTGGTTACATTCTTTCAAAATTGACCAAAAGGGTAAGATAAACAAAGCCCAGTTTATATGCCGTTTTCAAAAGCCCCCGAAATAAAGCACCAAAAATAAAACAAAAAAAAGGAAATAAAAATATTAAAGTAAAAGATTAAAAGTACCTTCCAGAAAAACATTAAACAGAAGAAAGTTGGAGTAGCTATGTCAGAGAATTAAAGGCAGAAAAAATATTTTTAGGGAAAAAATGGTCACTGTATAAAGCTTAAAATTTTAGTCATTAGGAAGGTATGATAATTCTGAATGTTAGGCACCTAATGAAATCACCTGAAAATACGTAAGTAAGAAATGCATACCAACCAAAAGAAATGGGCAAATCTATTATCAGAGTGAGAGACTACAGTTCAGCTCTCTCCCTTACTGATAAGTCAAGAAGTTTAGCAGACCAAATAAAACAAATGAATAAATGCACACACTGTACGTACGTACACAGATGTGTGTAAAATACAAAACCCTTGAACAATTTGATAACATCACTCAGTTGTCTTCAGCACTCCTGAAACTTAACAGAAGTCTATCATGTATAAAACCATAACGTATCCCTTCCCAATAGCACAGAGACTGTTTTTACCCATGTTGCAATGAAGTCAAAGGTATTCCCATTGTTGGTGGGAATATAAACTGGTACAGCCACTAGGGAGAAAAGTATGGAGACTCCTTTTAAAAATTAAAAATAGCACTACCATATGGTCCAGCAGTCCCACTCCTGGGCATACATCCAGAGAAAACTTTGAAAGATGCATGCACCCCAGTGTTCACTGCAGCACTGTTTACAACAGCCAAGACACGGAAGCAACCTGGATGTCCATTTTCAGATAAATGGATAAGTAAGAAGTGGCACTTATATATGATGGAATATTACTCAGCTAAAAAAAAATGAAATAATGCCATTTGCAGCAACATGAGATTATACTAAGTGAAGTCAGACAGACAAAAGGCAGATATCATATGATATCATTTACATGTGGAATCTAAAAAAATGATACAATCAAACTTCTTTAGAAACAGATTTACAGACACAGAAAACAAACTCAAGGTTACCAAAGGAGACAGGTTGGTGGCGGGGTGGGGGGCCGGGAGGGATAAATTAGGAGGTTGAGATTAACATATACATACTAGTATATATAAAGATAGATAATTGATGAGGGCCTAATGTATAGCACAGGGAACTCTACTCAGTATTCTGTAATAACCTATATGGGATATAATCTGGACAAGAATCAGTTCAGTTCAGTTCAGTCACTCGGTTGTGTCCAACTCTTTGCAACCCCATGAATCACAGCACGCCAGGCCTCCCTGTCCATCATCAACTCCCGGAGTTCACCCAAACTCATGTTCATCGAGTCAGTGATGCCATCCAGCCTTCTCATCCTCTGTCATCCCCTTTTCCTCCTGCACCCAATCCCTCCCAGCATCAGGGTCTTTTCCAATGAGTCAACTCTTCACATGAGGTGGCCAAACTATTGGAGTTTCAGCTTCAGCATCAGTCCTTCCAATGAACACCCAGGACTGATCTCCTTTAGGATGGACTTGTATAACTAAACCACTTTGCTATACACTGAAAACTAACACAACATTGCAAATACCTCAATATAAAATTAAAATTAAAACAGTGCTGAACTTTTAATGTAAACCAACAGAAACTAAGTTATTCTAAGAATATTCTGGTGAACATCTATTTCATCAATCCAAACATCATCATCTACCTAAAAATAAATCAACTTACCTAAACGTAAAAAGGAGTTAATAGTAAATCCATGATCATTACGTCATCAGCATCTGGAATACTGTGATGCTGACTTTCAGCAAACAGGACACATGGATATCACTAGACTTTGCTATAATTTAAAGTAATATTCAAAAAGGGTTGTGACTTTATGATATAAAATAGTCCTTGACTTTCATAATTCTTAAGCACTTTCTTCTATCATTTTGCTGATGTATGTTCTATTTTAAAATCAGAAGGATAATGGATGTGCTTCTTAAAACTGTAAATTAGGTTTTCTATCAGAGTCTTGTCAGCGCCATGACAGCTGAGCCGACACTGGTCCTGCCTCTGCAGCTCTCCTTCTTGTCTGCCTCTCAAGGAGAGCGGGTCAGTCTTAAGGAAAGTGCGGGAGATTGCTGAATCCCTCAGGAAACATCTCAGGACCATAATAACATTTACGGCAAGCCATAATCATTTTATGTTCTCTCTAACAGCTTAAAAGCAGAGCTATACTTTGCTGTCACATGTATTTTTATTAATCAAGGGCATTTAAAGTTTGAATGGATATTGTAAATTTGAAAGTCTGCATACTCCTGATTTGTGTCAGGCTCATTTTAAAATTTAGGAAAAAAAAAAAAAACACCAACCCAACAACCTGCCAGGATCATTAATTGATTTGATTTCATGAAAACAGAACCCACCATGCACTTTAGTGGGTATTTTAATTAAATGGATTCTTAAATGTCATTCAAAAGAAAACCTGGTCTATGCAGTGTAATTATAGAGATAAAATAGTGCACAAACAGGGTAAACTCTTATAAATACTTAATATCAGAATATAAATCAAGGTTACATTTTGCTGTAAAACAATATTATATTCAAATCAATAGAGTTCCTATCAGAATGAAAAGCAAAGGTTATGCTTGAAAAATACAAAACTAATCTGCTTCCTAAACCGATGATGGTCTGTTCTGTATGTGAAATTGATTTTAAAATCTGATATATTTAGCATATGACAAAGTACAACTGATGACCTGTTCACGTAAAGTAAATTAGCGTCCATGATGAAAAGAACAAAGCCCATGGGTATGACCAAAACCTGTGCAATTTTGTCGTACTGAAAAAGACTCCTATACACCCATGACCTTTTAAACCAAAATCCACAAATAATGTAAAGAAAATGAATCCCTAGGCTCTCCTGATTCCTACTTCTTAATATCTCTGACAGGTTCTCCAAAATGGAAAGAGAGTGAAGTACTTGGAAATCAATGTCTTAAAAGTGATCCATCACAAATGAGCTCTCCAGTCTCAAGTTTCATGTCTCCACACAAAAGAAACTATGCTTCACATAGCTTTTGTCAGTGCTTTCTTGGTTTGGAGTAAACTGATTTCCATTTCCAACTTGTCAAAATCCTTCTCAGTCTTAAAGACTCCTTAGGATAACATGTCTGCTATGAAGCTCCCAGGCAGAACTAGGTTTTCCTTCCTCCAAAATTCCAGTGCCACAATGATAATGCCATTTAAAATAATTCATTCATTCAACAAATACTTACTGAGAATTTACTAAATGCCAGTTAATATAACAATGAATATAACAGTAGAGTTTCCAGACCATATAAAGCTTACTAGAACAATTTATTTCCTTGTATCTTTAAAGACATTATAAAGTAGATAATTTTAGCTTCATTCAGATAGCCTTTTGAAATTCCCCTTCTTGGGCGTTTAATCTTAGGCAGTTCATTTAACCTTCGTGAATCAATTTTCCCACCTTTAAATTTGAGATCTTCCATCTAAAACATGAGTCTGTTATGTTAAAAGAGAGTGCTTAGCACCGATAATGGGGAAAAAATATTCACCACCAAAACATACCAAGGTTTCTAGGGGAATAAGCTACTTCATATCAGTGGGAAAAGAAGTCTTGATCCTACTTCTTTCTATTTAAAGAGAACTGTAATGAACAGAAAAAGGAAAGATAATTTAAAACTTTCTACCAGTTCATCTATATTGCTAGAGCACATAGAAGGCATTTCGTTTAGCAGTACAAGCCAAACGTTCATCCTTGGATATGAAGTGGTAAAGCCAGGGACAAGCTGAAAAGGGAACCAAACGGTTCTTCTTGGGTTAAGTACAGGGATTTGAGTTTTTAGAGGCGGCATGTGGGAAGGAAGATGAACCACAAAGAAGCAGGGAGAGTGAAGTCATCCTGCGATGTGGGGAGGTGGGATTCCGTGTGGGTGAGTCGCCAGAAAGAAGGTCACGTGGGATTTCATTCTTCTATTTCTTCATACACATCCCTACCCACTCCTGAGTATAAAAGCCATCAGCAGATTCTGGCAGCCAGGCCATCTACCCTGAATTTACCCAGTTTGCCATAGATGTCCTGCAAGTACCCTCATCTGAGTCACCATCACTTCATGCCCAACCACTGCAAAAGTCTCCTTATTTTCTGCCCACACAGCCTAAGGCCTGCTCTGGAAGCAGCATTCAGAGTGATCCTATTACCATGACACCATTACCTTAAAATCCTTCAGGGGCCTGTCCCACTCAGAGTAAAAGCTCAAGCCCTTTCAAAGGTCTATACAGCCTTGCACTTTCGAAGGTCCCACTTTCTCACCTCACTTCAGCTTTCTGTCTGGCCTAACTCTCCTCCATCACTCTGGCCTTCCTGCGGTTCCTCACTCACATGGGTCGTGAACCGTCTCCACTGGCTTTGCACGGCACCTACTCCTCCAGCTCCGCCTCTGCCCACAGTGCTCTCGGCGCCCTGGCCCTTTTCTGCCTCTTCCAGCTGCTCTTCTGTAACTGCTCCCCTCTCCTCACTACGGTCCTCAAGCATCTGTTCTCATTCCTGCCTCTGAACGTGCATCCTTGCTCTTCAGTGAGTCCACACAAAACCTCCCTATTCTGATCTCCACAGTATGGACTTCAACAGTTATTGACGTTAGAAGGGTGATAGGCTGTTGGTGCCCCGTGCAAATCCTGGGAGGTCCCGCGTACTCCACAGTAGACAGCACACGCCTGACACCTTCTCGGAAGGATTGAACTTAGGCTATTGGAGGATATCTAGGATATCTAGGAGGACACTGAGCTTAGGTTATCTCCCCCCTTGCCCAGAGGGACCTGTGAGTGACGCACGTCCCAGGATTAGAGGTCAGAAGTCATGGCTGTTGGCTGCAGGGAGCCTGGACAGCTCTCATGCACAAATGCCTCACTTCTCTGCCTCAAGTGAGGACAAAATCTTTGGTGCGACCTCTTCATGGGGTCACGCTGAGGCCAGACTCTCATTGGAGTCACATCTTTGCTTAGCTCTCCCTCACTCTCCTGCTGCACACACTCCCTCATAGTTGTCCCCTGAATGCTCTCCCGTCACGAATTGCTTGCAAACTGATCCCTACCTCAAGTTTTACTTCGGGGCAAAAAACAAGAGAGTTCCAGAAAACCATCTACTTCTGCTTTATTGACTATGCCAAAGCCTTTGACTATCTGGATCACAACAAACTGTGGAAAGTTCTTCAAGAGATGGGAATACCAGACCGCCTGACTTGCCTCTTGATAAATCTGTATACAGGTCAAGAAGCAACAGTTAGAACCAGACATGCAAAAACAGACTGCTTCCAGATTGGGAAAGGAGTACGTCAAGGCTGTATGCTGTCACTGTGCTTATTTAACTTATATGCAGAGTACACTATGTTAAATGCCAGGCAGGATGAAGAACAAGCTGGAATAAAGATTGCCAGAAGAAATATCAATAACATCAGATATGCTGATGACACCACCCTTATGGCAGAAAGCAAAGAATAATTAAAGAGCTTCTTGATGAAAGTGAAAGAGGAGAATGAAAAAGTTGGCTTAAAGCTAAACATTCAAAAAACTAAAATCATGGCATCCAGTCCCATCACTTCATGGCAAATAGATGGGGAAACAATGGAAACAGTGACAGACTCTTATTTGGGGGGGCCTCTAAAATCACTGCAGATGGTGACTGCAGTCATGAAATTAAAAGATGCTTGCTCCTTGGAAGAAAAGCTATGACCAACCTAGATAGCATATTAAAAAGCAGAGACATTATTTTGCTGACAAATGTCCACCTAGTCAAATCTATGGTTTTTCCGGTAGTCATGTATGGATGTGAGAGTTGGACAATAAAGCTGAGCACTGAAGAACTGATGCTTTTGAACTGTGGTGTTGGACAAGACTCTTGAGAGCCCCTTGGACTGCAAGGAGATCCAACCAGTCAATCCTAAAGGAAATCAGTCCTGAATATCCATTGGAAGGACTGATGCTGAAGATGAAGCGCCAATACTTTGGCCACCTGATGTGAACAACTGACTGAGGCTGGCAAAGACTGAAGGCAGGAGGAGTGGGGACAACAAGAAGATGAGATGGTTGGATGGCATCACCAACTTGATGGACATGAGTTTGAGCAAGCTCCAGGAGTTGGTGACGGACAGGGAAGCCTGGCGTGCTGCAGTCCATGGGGTCCCAAAGAGTCGGACATGACTGAGTGACTAAACTAACCAGAGCAAAGACACATGCATAAATATTTGAAGGTTTATTTTCAAGACAAAATAGCCCTAGTATTGGACTTTTAGAACATTGAGTTAAACACAGTTATTACACCTGAAGTTGCATTTATATTACTGTAGGCAAAAATAATTGCTCATAATTAACCATACATTCTATTAAGTGAATTTTCAGTAATTTTATTTATCTCAGATTCTTGAGGGCTTCCCAGGTGGTGCCAGTGGTAAAGAATCCAGCCGCCAACGCAGGAGACATAAGAGACACAGGTTTCATCCCTGGGTCAGGAATATCTCCTAGAGAAGGGAATGGCAACCCACTCCAGTATTCCTGCCTAGAGAATCCCGTAGACAGAGGAGCCTGTTGGGTTACAGGTCTGTGGGGTCACAAAGAGTCAGATATGACTTAGTATACACGCAGATCCTTTTTTGAATAGTAGATTCACTACCTCTATATAGCCAACAAATATATATCTCTTATTTCCCAAAGTTTATTCAGACCTGGTCAACTGGTGAGAAAACATTAATTACCATAATTATTAGTAAACCTAGGAGGATAATTCCTAAGTAAATAAAATTACAGTGTATTGTAAAATTCATTCCAATAAATGATGGTCACAATTTCTTTCTCCTCCTATGTCTCTCAGCTCTTACGCTTGCAGATGTTGAAAGTGGATCTGGAGTGTTTGTTACTATATGTTTTCTCATTGACCAAGAATATTTTCAGAAACTTAAGGTAATATGAAAGTTCTCATGTTCACATAACCTAGAAACAAGCACTAGATTTACTCTCAGGTGTCAAAATCCTAACCTAACAACTACACTCCTGGCTTAATCACTCAGTTGTGTCCGACTCTTTGTGATCCGATAGACTGTAGCCCACGAGGCTCCTCTGTCCACGGGATTTTCCAGGCAAGAGTACTGGAGTGGGTTGCCATTTCCTCCTCCAGGACACTGTTATGGAGACAATATAAAAAAGTGGATAGACATAATCCTTGCCTAACAAAAGTAGCTTTACTCCTAGCAGGACCAATTTATTGCTTTATTCAAGTATGATTTTGGAAATTTATAAATAATATCAATTGTAATCAGTGGAAATTATCTGAGCATCCCTCTATTCTTGGAAGTTGTTTCTCTTATTCAACGAATATTTCTCTACCCGTTTTTAATATTAAAATTAAAAGAAATTCCATGTCAATTTATGCAGAAGGAGCCTAATTGTTGTTTAATAGCTAGAAACATGAAGGCTTTTATTTTCATTCTAAAACATGAAGTACTTCCTCCTAATGCTTAGAATTGTTTGGGTCAAAAGAATGTCAGCTCCTGAGTGAAAAACAAAGACTATTCTTGTTCAAGATTTCAAAAATGTGTCCTATTTTTCTCTTGAAAAAAGATTCTAAATTTTACATATACATGATTTTCTGTTTGAGCTAAGATAGTGGAGCATTTTCAAAGTTAAGGAAATGGCTTATTTTCAAGTCATTATATGAACCTCTACATCCACATTTCTCCCCCAACTACCACTATGGCAGAAAGGAAAGAGGAACTAAAGAGCCTCTTGATAAAGGTGAAAGAGGAGAGTGAAAAAGCTGGCTTAAAACTCAACATTCAAAAAACAAAAATCATGGTATCTGGTTCCATCACTTCATGACAAATAGATGGGAAAACAATGGAAACAGTGACAGCCTTTATTTTCTTGGGCTCCAAAATCACTGCAGATGGTAACTACAGCCATGAAATAGAAAGTCGCTTGCTCCTTGGAAGAAAAGTTATGACAAACCTAGACAGTGTGTTAAAAAGCAGAGACATTACTTTGCCAGCAAAGGTCTGTATAGTCAAAGCTATGGTTTTTCCAGTAGTGATGTATGGATGTGAGAGCTGGACCATAAAGAAAGCTGCCAAAGAATTGATGATTTTGTACTGTGGTACTAGAGAAGACTCGAGAGGGGCAGCAAGGGGACTAAACCAGTCAATCCTAAAGGAAACCAACCTTGAATATTCATTGGAAGGAATGAAGTTAAAGCTGAAGCTCCAATACTTTGGTCACCTGATTCGAAGAGCTGACTCATTGGAAAAGACCCTGATGCTGGGAAAGATGGAAGGCAGGAGGAGAAGGAGATGACAGAGGACAAGAAGGTTGGATGCCATCACTGACTCAATGGACATGAGTTTGAACAAGCTCTGGGAGTTGGTGATAAACAGGGTAGCCTGGCATGCTGCAGTCCATGGGATCCCAAAGAGTTGGAAATGAATGAGCAACTGAAAAACAACTATATCCTCATACTAATAAAAATAGCCATCATATTTTTAGCAGGCAATGGTTTTAGTGATTTGAATATATTACCTTAGTTAATCCCCATATCTATATGAGGTATGCACTCTGAATATCATATTTTATAGACGGAGAGACTGCAAAAGAAAAAAATAACTCATTCAGCAAAGAGATGGTATAGCTGGAATTTCCAAGCAAAGCAGTTTGACTCTGTTATTCATGTTTGTAACATGTACAGTGCCTTCTGATATGCTGTTAATGGTTACACTGTAGTACACATCCCGTCTATAATTATCTATGGATTAATACAAATACCATAAATAATGTACTCAGGAGTCAGTCATATGGCAACTAGTTGATAACTGGGCAATTCAAGATCAGTTTAGAAACTGACTTCAAAATTCTATACATAGGCTGAAACTATGTCAAGAGAAAAGAAAAGAACGTAAGTTTATGTATACTTAGAGTCATGCACAAGCATTAATTGTTTGCATACCACAGGAATCAAGAGCTAGAAGAAGCTTTAAAAAGAATATATTTTTAATGCCTCATTTAAAGAAGGTAAGAGATCACGGAAATTAATGATTTGTCAAATAGTACTGAGTCTGACGATAAAACTGAAAAAAGAAAAAAAACTAGAGTACTTTTGACATTCAAGCCACTATATCTTATTGTCTCATTTATACATAGCAAACACATAATTGATACCTGGAACTATGTGTTTCTTAGTTTTCTTAAAGACAGTTTTATTTTATTTTCACAATATACAGATATATCCAGAAAGGATTACGTAAAAAGGAAAATTATAGGCCAATATCACTTATGAGTATAAATATAAAATTCATAAAGAAATATTTTTAAAAACTTATTTCAAGCAAATGATCACCTCAATAAGGAGAAAATTATAAAATCAATACCTATGATGGAAACTTCAAGTAAACTGCTAATAGAAGAACACTGCAATAATCTTGGGCTTTCCAGGTGGTGCTAGTGGTAAAGAATCTGCCTGCCAAGGCGGGAGACACAAGAGCTGTGGGTTCAGTCCCTAGGATGGGAAGATCTCCGAGAGAAGGGAATGGCAACCCACACCAGTATTCTTGCCTGGAGAATCCCAAGGACGGAGGAGCCTGGCAATCTACAGTTCATTGGGTTGCAAAGAGTCGGACATGATGAGAATGACTTAGCATGCAGGTATGTAATAATCTTAGGAAATCTAAAGTAAAACTATAACAAATACTATACTTTATCATGAAATGTTAAAGGCTCTCCCTGTGGAATCAGGACGAAGGCAAGGATGGCAATTATTATTTATCTATCCAACAATGAACTGGAAGGCCAACAGCTTCTAGCAGGACAAGAGAAATGTTACATGGATTGGAAAAGAAGAAATAAAAAATTTTCAATCACATATGACTATGTATGCAAACAGTCTTAAACTCAATACATGTATTATTAAAAACTAATAGGCAAGTTTTAAAAGTCTCTTACATAACAAACTATACATGTCAAAAAGTAGAAAATAAATCTTAAAAACCATACAATAAGCATAATAAGCCTAAAGATGTACTAAGGAATAAAAGTCAAGAAATATATGTAAGACCCATAGAGAATATTACACAACTTTATAAAGAGAAATTAAAGGAGACCTATAAAATGAGTGACATACCACATTCACAGCTTAGAAGAATCAACATAAGAAACATGCTGGTTGTCACCACGGATACATCACTGCAATCCAAATAAGCATCCAAACTCTTTCTGTAACTTGACAAGCTTTACAAGCAAATTTAAAGTTTATATGGAAATTCTAAAGACCAAGAACATCCAAGTCAGTCCTGAAGGACAAAAATGTTTTTTCTACATAAGAACACACAATATAAAGTTACAATGAACAGGACATAAGCCAGTAGAACAGTGAGTCCAGAAGCAAATCCAAACATACATGAATATCTTATCTACAATAAAGACTGAACTGCAAAGCCATGGTGAAATTGTCATGTGTTCAAAAAATGGTGCTATCTCAAAGAGATATGCAGGTTGACAAAATGACGTCAGATCCTTCCTCACAGCTTACTCAACAACTGATCACAGGTGGATTGTAGATCTAAATGGGAAATCAAGGATATTTGTATAGCCTCAAGAAAGGGAACAATTTCTTAAGACAGAGAAGGTACTAACCATGAAGAAAAAGATGGATAAATTTGGCAACATTAAAAGAATTGTTTTGCTTATCAGAAGGCTCTGTTAATTGAGTGGAAGGACAAGCCACAGAGGGGAGGAGATATTTACAAAACATACAGCCAATAAAAGAGCTAAAGATCTATTGTATATAAAGAGCCCTCACAAATCAGTAATAAAAAGACAGACACCAAAGAGATAAAAGAGCAGGGCAGCACAAAGAGCACTTCGCAAAGATGACATTCAAATGGACAACAGACAATTGAAAACCTGTTCAACCTGGCTATGAAAATGAGAGGAAAACAAAATAAAACTGTAATATCATCCCACACAGTCCTCATAGTGTGTGCAGGTAAAGAATCCACCTGCAACGCAGGAGACCCCAGTTGGATTCCTGGGTTGGGAAGGTCCCCTGGAGAAGGGATAGGATACCCAATCCAGTATTCCTGGACTTCCCTTGTGGCTCAGCTGGTAAAGAATCTGCCTGCAATGTGGGAGATCTGGGTTTGATCCCTGGGTTGGGAAGATCCCCTGGAGAAGGGAAAGACTATCCATTCCAGCGTTCTCGCCTGGAGAATTCCATGGACTGTATAGTCCATAGACTCACAAAGAGTCGGACACGACTGAGTGACTTTCACACAATTCTCAGATTTGCTCAAAAAAGAAGTGTGACAATAATGAATGCAAACATACATATTTGATTAAAATGCATAAAATATTTCTGTAAGACACAAATATTTGGATGCTTCTGTAAAGGGGAAATGGCTAGAAAGACTTTTAGTGTATGCTCACCTGATTTTTAAGCTTCCCCAGTGGGTAAGATGGTAAAGAATCTTCCTGCAATGCAGGAGACCCAGGTTTGATCCCTGGGATAGGAAGATTCCCTGGAGAAGGGAATGGCAAACCACTCCATCATTCTTGCCTGGAAAATCTCATGGACAGAGGAACCTGATGGCCTACAGTCCGTGGGATAACAAAGAATCGGACGTGACTGAGTGACTAACACTAAACAAAACTAAGAAAAAATATACAGTATAGTACATGTGTCTAGACAGACATTTTTCTCCCCTCGGCCTAACTTGCTGAGCAACAAATTTAAAATGTGAAAACAATTTCAATTGTGCATCAGGGTAACTAGTATTGGAAACTTCTCTCTATTTTTTCTTTGTTTTAGCTCTTAATGGGAAGACAAGAACATGCTCCGAAGATCCAGTCTATTTACTCCTATACACAACATTTGAAACCATGCAGTTTCAAACTTCTTTCTGAAAAAAATTGGGGGAATGAAGTACCAACACTACAGTCGAGGGGTCTAGCATGCAAATCTCAACAGTACATAAAATAGGTAATCATCATTTAGACAATGTTACATATATTGTATAGTTTAGTATTTTTGTGCTAAAGCAGATTTCTGTGCTCAGTCTGGCACTATTTATAAAAACAAAACTAAAATAAGTATCAGAATTTTCTTTCCCCTGACACACCAGAGCTGAAGTGGGCCACCACACTCTTTTCCGCCAGAGACTTACTGTATACAGATGCTCTGTTCCATTAACCTTTAGCAACTTGCTCTCTCGTTTATGAATCCCTGGTTTCCTAAGATTTATGGCGAACTGGGGATGTTTTGTTTTAAACTTTAAAAGTCACACATAACTTTCTGCATTTATTCTCACTGAAATCAGGGAACCAATGGAAGTCTCCAGAAAAACTGCGTGTGTTAATGGAAATGTGTGCCACTGGAAGATGCTGGTTTATCATCCCTCATCTCCCTCCTCGCCTCTGCTGAGGCCACTTTACTCTCCTTTTGCTTTCTCTCGTTTCTTTCATTGACCTTCATTTTGTCAGCTCTCATAAGACAAACCTTTAAAGGCGATTAGAAGTCAGCTTTTCTTTCACATGGTAAAACTCATAAATTGCCTTTTTATTATGTAAAAATAATAAATATTTATAATAATAAATATTTTTTTATATAACATAGACCTTCACTTCTTCCAGGCTGCCTTTATTACCAGAAGTTAAAAATTCTTTCTTCAACCGAATTTTTTTGCCCTAGTTCTGTATCTTCTTGGCCAGCAGTGGAAATGTTTCACATGGCTGGTTTCTCAATAACTAGTATTTTACTGAGCTTCAGGCTTTTTCCTACGATGTGTATTATAGATGTGGGTAAGATGAAAATATTTCATTTTGTTTTAGAAAGAAATAATTCAACATGAAAACAAATTAAATATGTAACAAAGTCATTTGGTGTCAAAAAATCAGTCTAGAGGGTTGAGAGTGACCACAAAGCAGTATTCTGAAGAGAAGCATTTGGGGATTAGAGTGTGAAAATGCTATCCATGTGCTGTTTGAATGACAGGCATTTAGGATGACAGACAGTTATGATAACAGTACTTGTTCTACCTCGGTTTTTCTTCAACCAGCAATACACGTTTCCAGTTTCCACAGCAACCCAATCAATTTCTGATTACAAATGCAAGCAGAGCAATTTAGGCCCAGACTAGGGAAAATGAACAGTATATTTGTAGATTTAGAGAAATTTGAAATTAGCCCATATCACTCTGAAAGCCTCTATTTGATATTCACAATTAAGATAAAGACTAAAATCTTGAAAAAAAAAATCTAGCTGAAGATAAACCACATTTTATAGAGAACTCATTCTCTTTTTATTGTATTTTTTCAAAGATACAGAGATTTCAGGACTCCAGCTAGATGAATGGCATCATTTAATTAAAGCAGCTGAACTGAGTTAAAGCAGAAACAAATGACAATTAGACACCCGTGTTTAAACAAAATGGGGATGTGAATAATCTCTATATTCTCTGTTTGTTTGGATTAATGCATTTAGTTGCAAATCACAATATAAAATACTTAGATATGAATTTTTTTACTTTAATTTTATTATTTACTTAAAATATAAGGATTATCCTAACTATAACAGAAAACAGAAATACCAACATGGTTAGATGTTATGCTAATATTAAAGTGCTTCCTAAAAAGCAATATATATATTATATATACAATATATATATAATTGTTTGAACCATATATATCATCCAAATAAAAATAACGTACATGGTTTATAACATCTTTCACTAATGGAAAAACTTCAGGAAAAGCAATCTTCCTTACTGAATTAAGTGTATTTGCAAAACAAGTTAAAGGCCAGTGAAGTGATGAGGCAAACACGAGATAGAACCTTAGTGACTCATAGGCATTAATACACCTTCCTGAGCATATAACTCATTACCACGGGTGGCTAAAGTATCAAGGAGATTAGAATCCTATAAACTCTTAAAAAGGTCTGGTTATAGGATAGGCCAATTACATGTTAGCAGATTTGGGGAGAATAGAAAACCACCATCTCCTGAGCACTTAACTACATTTGATTCACATGTTGCTGAGCATGTGTCTGTTTCACTATTATATTTCATTCAATCTCCATGAAAACCTTCTGAAATTATAGTAGTCCTGCCATCTGCTGAGGAAGCATTTGAGCATTTGCAAGTCTAAAACCAGTGTCAAATACTGACAGAGACTACATGAAGGTAATAACTGCAACTGTGGCAAACCATGGTGTTTAACGTGTGAAGAGCATTACAGAGGCCACATGAAAGGCTTTCCAAGAATTTTTCTCTCTTGGCTGAAGGTGGATAATCGAGCTGCAAATGGCCTAGTCTAGCTTTCTGAAACAAGATTTTGCTATCCTGTAGTCAGGTCAAGTCCTTTGATCAACAGAAAATCTTCTGATTTTTTTCCCAAGGCTTAGGAATTCATGACCTAACTTATGATCCTAGAATAACTTTAATGAGTAAAATGACAGTGTGAATGTCTAAGAAATAATTTTTCTGAATGCTGTAAAAATTTTTATTGGTTCATTATCCCAGTTTAATGTACTAGCGTTCAAATTTTCAAAATGCACTGACTAGATTGCATATATGCATCCAGGTCAGCATGAAAACTAGCTGTTTGCCCTAGGCTGAAATAAACTTATGGTTCCTTATAAAATGTGATGGATTCCCAAGATATCGTTAACAGAAAATAAATGAAAGTAGATATAAATTTGAGTATTATGTAAATTTACAGATAAATCTCAACAAATGAAGAAAAATGTTAAAGTACTAACTACCATAGTTTTTATGAGATATCCTAAATATTAGATATCTTTTAATGGAGATAACTTTTAATGGAGACAGTGAATGGGGACATAAATATATTTAGTGGAGAAAATTATGAAAATTTTGTTTTCATAACCAAATGTAACAATACTTCAATAAAGCTCATACAATAACTATATATACTTTATACCATAGATAAATCAGTGATGGATATTTTCAGATCATGAAATTGTGCTGTACACAGTGATACAGTTTACATTTATTAAAATAAGAAATAAACTATTTTTTGTCTTTTATTCTATGCACTATAAGGCCTAAAAGAACAAGCCTCATGTAATAAACAGGTTTATACATGCTCTGGGAGCTCTTTTAAATGTCTCAAAGATGGCAAGCATAAACTTATCATTCCATTAATAACTTCATGTACCAGCTAGGGGTAAGGCTGACATGATGTGGTTTTGATCCTCTCTGCTTCTTGACAGCTGGTGCATCTTGTCCACTGTTAGGTATTTAACCAAGAGAGATAAACACATATCCACACAAGCACTTGTACACCAGTGTTCATAGCAGCTGTTTTGAACAGCCATACACTGGACACTACTCGGATGTTCACCAACAGTGAATGCTTAAACTGTGCTATATTCATATGAATGTAAGACTGGAAGCAATAAAACAATGAAGTATCAATATATGCAACAACATGGATGCCTCTTTAAGTAATTACGTTGACTGAAAAAGAAGCCAGGGAAAAAAAGAAGTGTATTCTGCATGAAAGTGTGAAAGTGTTAATCGCTTAGTCGTGTCCAACTCTTTGGGACCCCATGGACTGTAGCCTGCCAGGCTCCTCTGTCCATGAGATTTTCCAGGCAAGAATACTGGAGTGGGTAGCCATTCCCTTCTCCAGGGTATCTTTCTGACTCATGGAAAAACCCAGGTCTCTTGCATTGCAGGCAGATTTATATTCTATATAAATAAATACAAACTCATCTATATGACAGAAAGCAAAGCTAGGAAAATGAGAGAGAGGGAGTGATTGCAAAAGGATTGGGGGTAATGGACAAGTTTGCACGATTTTGATTGCTGTGATGGCTTCACAAGTTGTATATGTGTGCCAAAATGTATTCACTTTTATACTTTATGTAGTTTATTGTTAGTACCTCAGTTACAGTCTTTTAAGAAGAAATATTATTTACATATTTGAAATAACTGCATTAATTTAAAGTAAGAAAAAGTTAAGAGGTAGAACTGAAGGAATGTGGGCCTGGGGTCAGATGGTGGAAGCAGGCATAGGTCATTGACTGCTAAGCCCTGATAAGCTATTCTCACGACTTTATCAACTCTGTGCAAGGATCAGGCTGACACTTGAAGAAATGATTTTCATTTTGTAAAGCAATTGACAACAGAAAGGAGATTAATGACTCTTCACCATAAACTGAATGTACGTTCTGAATTTGTTTTCCAGAATTTTAATATGTTTTAGCAGATAAACTCCAATCTACTTTCATTACTGACAAAGTCACTTGTTATTACTTGCAGATGACTGAACAGACGGAGGTGAGCTCTATAGTTTCAAAGCAGAGTAAAACAAGAGAGACCAATTATTTCACAGAACAGAATTATTTCACTGAACTTGTCCACATGAGCCTGATAGTGGTCGCAATTTCCTAGCCTACTTAGCATCAGCACCCTAGAATGCTCTCCACCCTTCGCAGAGGGCAAGGCCAGTCTGTGCTTTTCCAAACAGGCCACTAAGGGTTTAAGTAAGTTTTTGGCTTCCCTGAGCCTTCTGCCTCCCATTACTAACCCTTTTTTTGATTGGATCTTGGTTCAGTTTAGAACTGTAGGTTTGGATTTTGACTCAAACATTCGGCTCCCCTGTATCCTGTTAAGCTATCTCCTAGGTCTGTCTCAAGTTCTACCCTGATTGAATCAGCCTGATGATTCTGGGTTTGCCAGTGTTATCTCAAGAAAAACCTGGTGTTTGTACTATTGTGAGTCACTGCAAGTATCTCAACCCAGTCCAATATACTCAATATATTGGTGATGATTTTGGCCTTTGAGATGCACCCAAGGTTTTTGATCCCTTTGGTTTTTAAAGGTTCTAATCTAAAACACCATTCCTGTGATTTTTTTTATTGAAATACCAAGTGTTGATAAGTTTCACATCAGTTCAAACTAACTTCCACTCACATAAATAGAAGGCCAAATGTGACTTAGAGAAAGTCTTTTTTTTAACCTATAAAAGGGAGGAGTTCTTATCAGGAAATCACTATATTATTTCCATAAGTGATAAATAGGAAGTAAATGTATAACAGGTGTAGATGGACATTCACAGTCATATTACTTTTAAAAAATACTTAAACAAGAAATACAACTGAGCATCTCAGATATGTAGAACATGGTGCCAAGTGTTGAGAGGCACAGGGGCAAAGAATTATAAGACACTGGCCATTGAAACCTAAAACTTATAAAAGCTATACTTGATGAATTTATTATAAAAATTTAAAAATGAAAAAAAAGATGATTTTGTACATGTAAATCCCTGTGAATGTGTGTATGATCTAGTATATGATATCATATACTCAAGAAATTCCAAAGAGAAATAAAGTATATACAGAGGCATCCTTCATTATTGCTTAGAAGTACTAACCCTTATTTTATACAACTGTTGCTGTTCTGTGTCAATAGTCACTATGTTATATAAATTCTAAAATATATGATTTTATAATTATAAAATACATATATTATTAAATTCAAATAATATTTCATGTTCATGTGAAACCACTAAATAATTCTACCTAATTTTGAAATCAAGTTGTAGTTTTATAATGTAAAATAACTTTTATCTTAAAATACAAAGTGCAAGACACATGAGATTTGGTGATGGATTTACTGCTTTTCTCAGGGACTATTTATTCATAAATACTGTGGTTTAGAATAGACAATCTGTGAAATATATTTCTCTGTGGACTCTGTTCTAAGTAAAAACCACAAAAGGAAGCTAGCTAGCCATGATCTATTCCATATTCATTATTTTATTTGGCATTTATTACATAATCATATTTTTTCTATTCTGTGCTATAACAATGACCTTAATTTGAATTGCTTTAGAAAGATACTTCTGAAATATAAATCAATTCACTTCCTTTTCCCTATATGATAGTAACTTTGGTAAATAAGCAAATTCATGGATAATAATATCTGAAATTTTTGTTTAGGTTATGATTCTTAAAGGTATATGGAAGACTTAAAAGTAAATCTCTGACCATAACACTTCTCTATGAGAGACTAACTGAATTATCTTAACCTGGCTTCAGAGTTGTTGTATCCCAAATATTAAATCTAAATGTCTTTTGCCTCACTTTCTAGGTCCTACAAAATCACTGGTCACCCTATGTATTAAACTTTGGTGTGCTTCGCACCCATAACACGGTCACTGTTTGCTGATCAAAAATGAGTCTGAACTGGCCCCATACCTGTGTTGTCAGTGTAACAGCTGGATTTTTAATTCTTATTAAGGCAGCAGAAGCAAAACCAATACCTCTTCCTGAATCCTCTATCTAAAATCTCATTATAAGAACTTAAATATGAAATATACACACTGAAATAGAAATACATATTTTTCAGAAAATAAAATAATTAAGATACTATAGACGGGTTCTGGTAGTCTAGATCCCTCAAGTAAGTAGGAGTAAAAGATGTGACCCATGGTTACATCATTTTCAGAACTGCAAAGCGGGAATTGGCTAGGTCCTCTGACACGGTTAAGGAGCAGTAAAACAATGGATCCTGAGGTGGTTTTTCTCCATTATTTTCTGGTTCTGGTTTGTAACTTGTTTTCTTTTGTGTTTTTCTCCGTACTGATCAAAATTACAAGGGCCACAAACGTTTAATGATATAAATAGATTTTAGCAATTCATTATGTTTTAAAAATCTTCAGAGAGTTTAGGTAACCTAGGAAAAAGTGCTGCCTTGTGGATTAATAAGTAGGAATATAGAAAAAAACAGGAACAAATACCAAAACTTATTACCTATTTCGAATTTAAGATGGACCTAATCCTTATCACTCATAACATAACATTAAATAGTAACCATGCTTTTACACAGATGTTCTTTTTAATCTTCTGCTCTTAGACAAATCATCTGGAATTAACAAGCCAAAATAAGTATAGACAAAAAATGTCTCTTCTTGTTTCCATAGAACATTTCTAGAAAGGGATCCTATTCTAGACCAATAAATATCTTTAATAAATTTCAAATGGCTAAAACTGTAGAAACCAAAGTATAAAACCATGAAGCAACAAATCTACTAATAAAAAAATAATGATCAAAACATAATTATAAAGCCCCAACCAACAGGGAAAATAATCCCTCACAAACAACAACCATATAAAAGAGGAAAGCTAAACTAAAATTATGTATCATTTTAATGATAAGACCAATACAGAAAAAGAAAATGCAAGAGTGGAAATAAGAAATCTGTTGTCAAAACCAGAAGAATTAGTATAGAAATTCAGAAGACAGTATATGAAGAGAGAAACAAAGCGCATAATGAACCATAAGGAAACCTAAACAAAGAAAAAGAAGGCATAAATTAGCAAATGAGGATATAATGCAGATATTAACAATATCTGTATGATATGATGACTACAGTTTTATTCAAAAGAATGCAGTGATGCTTTTTGGGAATAATTCAACAGTGATTAACACTAGTAGAAGGGGTTTGATATTTACTATCTTTTTTCTCTTTTAGATATTTTCTTAAAACTCTACATAATTTTTCATTTGTGTAATGAAAATAATTTCTCAAATCCACACTATTAAAAGAAAAACATACTGAAATCCAATAAATTATTATCTGCAGAATGAAAGTGTAGTTCACATAATTAATTTTCTTCCTAAAGGAAAGTTTTACTTTAGTTTCTAGAAACATCATTTGTTCTAGTAGCAAAGAACTCCAGGAAGAAAGCCCCTCCTCCAGTCCCAAATGATCAGGGAAATTTAGCAGTCCCATCTCCCCACCTGTCACTGACTGAGTATCGGTATATTTCAAAATTCATATGTTGAAGGCCTAGCCCCTAAAGGTGATGGTGTTTGGAAATGAGGCCTTTAAGAGGTAATTAGGGTTAGATTACATCATGAGAGTGGGGACTCTAGGGTGGAATTAGCAAGTTAATAAGAGTATTGGAGAGTTTCTCTCTGCATGCACAGAGAGGACCATCTGCAAGCCAGGAGGAAGCTCTCACCAAGAACTGAAATGGCCAGCACCTTGCTCTTGGACTTCCCACCCTCCAGAACTATGAGAAGTAAATGTCTATTCTTAAAGTCCCCTCAGTCTGTGATATTCTTGTTATGTCAGACTGAGTTAAGACACTACCAAGGCATTAATACCTAGTTTTGGATAATAAAATATATAATAAGAAACTTGTTATGGGGAAGGTTTCTTTTGCTTTCTGATAAATGAAAGAGATGTCAATAGTTTATACTTGTTTTTTAAGCTGAACACTTCATAATTATATAATTTACAAAAATATAAGAATGATTTAATATTAGAATGTCAGATGATATTAATGTTATACTAACAGTCATAGACTTAACAAAAAAAACCTTATGATCATCTCAATAAATGCAGAAAGTATCTTTGATAAAATTCAATACTACTCACAATTTTTTCAAAACCCTTAGCAAATTAAGAATGGACTATGATTGTCCCCAAATTATACTGTGCATCCAACATAATTTAAGCAAAATCCCCCAATTTTTCTCTTTCAATTTACTCATCTGTCACATCATAAAGATTTATTTGCATATATTAAAGAATCCTAGCATCTCCAGGATAAACCCCACTTCATCATGGTGCATGATCCTTTTAATGTGTTGCTGGATTCTGCTTGCTGGTATTTTCTTCAGGATTTTTGCATCTATGTTCATCAGTGATACTGGTCTGTAATGGTGCCGATGAACGTATTTGTAGGGCATAGATAGAGACACAGACAGAGACACAGACAGAGAGAGCAGACTTTGGACACAGCGAGGGAAGGAGAGGGTGGGAAGAATTGAGAGAGTAGCACTGAAACGCATACATTATCATCATATGTCAAACAGATAGCTACCGGGAAGCTGCTGTGTAATACGGGGAGCTCAGCACAGCACTCTGTGACAGTCTAGAGGGTTGGGATGGGGTGGGGGTTGGGAGGAAGTTCAAAAGGGAAAGGACACATGTATGCTTAACGGCTGACCCACATTATTATGAAAATGATTTTCATAAAACTTGACAACCTACTCTAAAATTATTACAGATGTTAAGAGACCAAGAATGCGAAAGAGAATGAAAGCAATTTGGAGAACTCACCGTACTAAATATCAATATTTATGAAGCTACAATGATTAAGAGAATGTGAGTGGGATGCTGGCTTAGTAATAGATAAATAGGACAGACCAGAGAGTTGCCAGGTACTGTTTATAAAAGGTACTGGATGGGTGTCTCTCTCCATATGGAACAGATCAAATTAAAGTCTTACTTGTCATCTCAAAAAATGATCTAGTGACACAATTATAATCTGTATGTAAACATTTTATGAATAAAATATGCAAAAACCCAATATATCAGGATCAGAAATACTTCTGAAATTAGGCACAAAATATACAAACAATAATGGGAGAAACTGATAAATATAAATACTTAAAATTAAATTTACAATTTCTGTTCATCAAAACAATAAAAAAAAAGCATAATGACAAGTCACAGACTAGGAGCTAATAAGCTGGGTCCATATTTAGATTATATAAAGAACATCTATATATCAGCAAGAAAAGGACAGACAACCCAATAGGAAAAGGGAGCAAGGCTAGAAACAGGCACATCACTGAGGGAAAAAAGAAAAAAGATGAACAATGAAAAGAAAATATATCAGTAGTCATCAAGGAAATGCAAAATTAAATCAAAACAAGATAGAATTTCATGCCCCTCAGGTTGGCACCATTAGGAGAGACTGGCTTCACCAGTTTCTAAACATATCACTGAGTTACAATACTTTAAATTGTTACCTTGGTTAGAATTCTCTCTGAAATATCTGAGTATTATGTATAATTATACAACATATCAGCAGTGAATAACACTGCTTAATAAATGTCTGGAAAAACTGAATAGTATACTACTAGGTCCCTGTAAGTTCTGCACCTCCGTGCTGTGCTGTGCTTAGTTGCTCCGTCGTGTCTGACTCTTTGTGACCCTGCAGTCTGTAGCCCACCGCGGCTCCTCTCTTCATGCGGAGTCACCCGGCAAGAATACTGGAGTGGATTGCCATATCCTTCTCCAGGGGATCTTCCCAACCCAGGGATAGAACCCAGGTCTGCCACATTGCAGGCGGATTCTTTACCAGCTGAGCCACAAGGGAAGCCCAAGAATATTGGAGTGGGTAGCCTATCCCTTCTCTAGGGGATCTTCCTGACCCAGGAGTCAAACTGGGTTCTCCCGCATTGCAGGCAGATTCTTTACCAGCTGAGATGGGAGGAAAGCCCTCTGAACCTCTACTAAACAATAAAACAATGCCTGACACAATTAGAACAGTTAAATTGAAAATGTGGAGAGTGGACCCAGAAATCAGGTGACTACAGGCGCGCAAGTGGCTCAGTGATAAAGAATCTGCCTAAGACAGAAGACAAGGGTTTGATCCCAGGGTAGGGAAGATCCCCTGGAGAAGGGAACAGCAATCCACTCCAGTATTCTTGTTTGGAGAATCCTAAGGACAGAGGAGCCTGGGGGGTACAGTCCATGGGGTTACAAAGCACTGGACATGACTCAGCACACACACACACACACACATGTAATTACAGTTTGCCATCTGTGAACCACAGCCTTAGATGTTTCCAATCCATTTATAACATATATTATGAATGGGTATCAGAGGTACTGAGAGATTGCTTCCCCTCAACACACTGCAGGTGGGGAAGGTGGAAGGCAGGCAGAGCTGGTGTCCTTAAAAGCCCCAGGCCATTCCTTGGGCTATAAAGAGCAGCACAGATGCAGTCAAGCCTTGCTAGACGGGTTTACATCAACCCTTCATCAGAGTCTTCAGATTCCAGAGAACTCCGATTCAGTAAATTCTACTTCAGAACTTATATTTCAAAGAGATATTTAAAAGTATGGAAAAAATGTTTAAAAATATTAATTTTGTCATTATGTATAGCAGCAAAAACCGGAAAGCAACCTGAGTAAATGACTATAGAAATGATGGCACATTCAGAGAACAGCATTTTATGAAGTCTTTTAAATGCTCAAGAGGAGTTTGTGATGACATGTAAAATATTAGCAAGTTAAAAATAATCTTCAATTACACAATTTCATGTAAAGTATTATAATTATATATGATACAAACTATGTAAGCTATAAGACACACATGTATTATGTATACTTTCATAAAGTCATATATACTTTGCTTATATAGTCTATAAAACATAAACAATTTAAAGAATTTTAGATATATACACAATGAATAGAATTTACGACATAATTCTTTGGGGAAAAGAAGGCATAAAATGAAGACTGAACACTGAGTGAGCAGGAAGCCGGGTCTGACTGGTCTCAGCCTTTTCCGACTGCCCCTAACTCTTCCCCTGGGTCCCCCTCACCTTTTATAGCTCACCAAACAAGATCCTCTTTGAGAAGCCTTTCCAGACGTAGCCTCTTTCAGGCCATTTGGCTCTTGAGGTCTCATAGCATCACACGGTTCCTCTCTGACACTTTACAAAATCAGCAGCTGTCTTGCTCCTGTCATCTAATGAACTGAGAACAACCAGAACTAAAATAAAGTCTACACTTTCCAGAAGGCACTGTGAATTCTGTTCTCGGGTCAAATCAGATCACCAAAAGTCTACACACGTGTACCAGGTGATGTGATCTCAGGCAAAACCCAGTTCCTCAAGATAGATTTTAATGTCACCTACCCGGCTCTTACTGAACTTGTCTGTGAATGAAACTGACCAGTGTATTTCATGTAAGAAATAAAAATGTAGGTATGGTGTGTTGCATGTATTTAAAATGCTACCGGGTCAATTTCCTTGAAAAGTCGGTGTAGAGAAAGGCAGAATGCCCTACAGGGATTGACAGGCTACTTCTTTTGTGATAACGAGAAGTGTATAAGGTTCCCCTCTCAGCAACAGATGCCAAGAAGCTCGGAAGGAAATCTGACCATCAATCAATAAATATACTGACCCTTATGAATGAAAAAATTGATCCCCCTTTTCTTAAGTTCAAGCTTTCTACTTTAATTACATTTTATTCCATTGTTTCATCTATTTTGTTTCTAATCACTCCAGTGTACTTTCAAAGGCTTTTGTCTCAATGTATATGTATCTCATTATAAAGCTATTGAAACTGATTGAGGAAAACAATATAAATAAATACATAAGAAAGCTGTTAATGATCATTTTTTCCTCAAAAATGTATATTTTAAAAATAGAAGGGTGAAAGTCACCAATAAGAGAATGAAAAGGAAACTCACTAATGGGGAAACTATACTTAAAATATATGTATTGGACAACTGCTTTATATCATTTGGATTTCCACATCTTCCTCCAGTCATTAGTATATCATTTAGAATAAAATATGAAGAATAGGATTCATTACAAATAAATACACCAAATAAAGCCAAAAGAAAAACAGGCAAAAGTATAGAAAGGCACTTCACAAAAGGGAATCAAATAGCCAATAAATAATTTAAAAGTTTTAAACTCCATTAGTCAGAGTAAAAATGAATATTAAATCACAGTAACATTACATACCCACTAGAATACCTAAAATGCAAAATAAATAAAACAGTAATTATTAATGATATTATAGAGCAAAGGGTACTATTATATAGAGCTGGCCAGGAGTTTAAATTTGAAAAATCAATTTAGAAAATGGTTTTAATATAGTTACTAATGCAAACATATTCATACGCTAAGATGCAGTAACCTGAACATTCATACATATACTCTCCAAAACTCTGTACTAGAAAGAAGAACAGAGCTGGAGGTATTATGCTCTCTGATTTCATACTATACTACAAAGCTACAATAATTAAAACAGTACGATACTGGTAAAAACAAAAACACATAGATACATGGAAAAAAATAGAGTACCCAGAAAAAAAACTATACACTTATGGTCGATTAATCTACCACAAAGAAGGTAAGATATACAATGGAGAAAAGACAGTCTCTTCAATAAGTGGTGCTTGGAAAATTGGACAGTTTTATGTAAAAAAAATGAAATTAGCATATTTTCTTCCACATATATAAATATTAATTTAAAATGGCTTAAAGACCTAAATATAAGACTAGAAACCATAAAATTCTAGAAGAAAATATAGAAAATGTAACATTTGACATAGACTTAGCATTATATTTTAGCAAATTTACCCAATTAAAAAATGGGCAGAACTGAATAGACATTTTTCTGAAGAAGACATGTATACGGATGTTGAAAAAGGACATGAAAAGATGCTCAACATTGTTCATCAAAAACTGCAAATCAAAACCACAATGAGATATCATCTTATGCCTGTCAGACTGGTTATCATCTGAAAAACCATAAATAATTAGTGCTGATGAGGAAGTAGAGAAAAGGAAAACCTGTATGCTGTTGGTGAGAATGTAAATTGGTGCAGCCCCTGTGGAAAACTGTGCAGAGATTCATCATAAAACTAAATCTCGAAATACCATATGATCCAGCAATCCCATCCCTGGGGATATATCTGAAGGAAATAAAAACACTAACTCACGGTGTATAGTGACTGCAGCCATGAAATTAAAAGATGCTTGCTCCTTGGAAGAAAAGCTATGACAAACCTAGGCAGCGTATTAAGAAGCAGAGACATCACCTTGCTGACAAATATCCATCTAGTCAAAGCTATTGTTTTTCCAGTAGTCATGTATGGATGTGAGAGTTAGACCATAAGGAAGGCTGAGTGCTGAAGAATTTATGCTTTCAAATTGTGGTGTTGGAGAAGACTCTTGAGATTCCAATCCCAAAGAAAGGCGATGCCAAAGAATGCTCAAACTACCGCACAATTGCACTCATCTCACACGCTAGCAAAGTAATGCTCAAAATTCTCCAAGCCAGGCTTCAGCAATACGTGAACCATGAACTTCCAGATGTTCAAGCTGGTTTTAGAAAAGGCAGAGGAACCAGAGATCAAATTGCCAACATCCGCTGGATCATAGAAAAATCAAGAGGGTTCCAGAACTGGTGTGTTGCAGTCCAGGCGGTCTCAAAGAGTTGGACATGACTTAGTGAGTGAACAACCCCAATGTTCATAGCTGCATTAGATACAGTTACCAAGACATGGAAGCAACCTAATTGTCCATCAGTAGATGAATGGATTTTTTTAAAAATGTGGTAATATATACAAGAGATTACTATTTTGTCTAGTCATGTGTGACTCTTACAACCTCTTGAACTATGGAGCCCATCAGGCTCCTCTGTCCATGGAATTCTCCAGGTAAGAACACCGGAGTAGGTTGCCACTTCCTTCCCCAGGGGATTTTGCCAACCCAGGGACTGAACCTGCTTCCCCTGCACTGGCAGGCAGACTCTTTACCACTGAGCCACCAGAAAAGCCCACAATAGACTATTACTCAGCCATAAAAAAGGATGAAATTTTGCCACTTGAAACAGCATGGATGGATCAGGAACATATTATGCTTAGCAAAATAAGCCAGACAGAGAAAGACAAATACTGTCTGTTATCACATGGAATATTGTCTGTTACACATGGACTATAAGATATAAAACAAGCTATAAAAAAAAGAAACTGACTCACAGATATGGAGAACAAACCAGTCATTACCAGTGGGGAGAAGGAAGGGGAGAATGGGCAAGATAGAGGTAGGGGACTGAGAGTCACAGCTACTATGTATAAAGTAAGTAAACTACATGGGCATACTATACAGCGTGGGGAATACAGCCAATAGTTTACAACAGTTATAAATAAAGTATGCTGTTGTTGAGTTGTTGTGCTCGACTCTTGAGACCCCATGGACTGTAGCACGCCAGTATAATCTTTAAAAATTGTGAATCACTGTGTTATACATCTGAAACATATAAAATGGTACATCAACTATACATCAATTAAAAAATACTAGAATTTTCCTAGCAGCACTATTTGTAAAAGTCTTAACCTAGAAGTCACAGAAATATTTATCAACAAATGAATGGATCCATAAATTATGTTATATTCTCCCATGAAAATAAAATAAAGAAATGAATAGGAAGGATCTATGATCATATGCAGTAATGAGGGTGAATTTCACAACAGTGATCCCATACACCAGATATAAAACAACTACACACTGTATGATTCCTTGAGTATATGCACAGATCTGTTGACAGCAGTTGGGATAGGATTAACTTGGGATGCATTTGGGCAGCTAAGCTACTAGAAAGGTCCTGAAGGGGTGCTGTGGTGTTGGTAAGGTTTCTTGATCTGGGTTCTGGCTACACTAGTATGTTTAGTTTAATATTTATCAAGTGATGTGTGTGCATTTTCCATTTGCATGGTATGCATCTACCAAAGTCAATAAAAAAGTGATCAAGAGAGGACTGGCCTGAGTTAGAAAAATCTGGTAATACAGCATTCATTCTTTGCTCTGCCATTGAATAGATGACTCACAACAAAAGAAAGTTAAATTGTCAGAGTTATATGCTAAATGGAAAGAAAAAAGGTCTTCTCTGCCTCCTCATAGGATTTCTAGGAAAGCAAAATATAATAGAGATGTGTAGCCCTATTACATATTATAGCATACACAAAGCCACTATGATTAATATACATATAGCAGTGAGAGATCATTCAAATTAAATAGGAAGATTTTTTATATATATAATTCAGTTTAACTACAAGTAAAAGTTAATGTAACAACTGCTGACCAATTTGGAAAAATAAAATAAATTTATACCTTGCTTCTTAAACCAAAATGAATTAAGCTGAAGCAAAGCTTTAAAATAAAACACTGAAATTATAAGAGGACTGCTGCTGCTACTGCTAAGTCACTTCAGTCGTGTCCGATGCTGTGTGACCCCATAGATGGCAGCCCACCAGGCTCCCCAGTCCCTGGGATTCTCCAGGCCAGAACACTGGAGTGGGTTGCCATTTCCTTCTCTAGTGAAAAAAAAAAAAGTTAAAAATATCCCCATTATCTTAAATAGGAGAAACCTTTACTCTTGAGACCCCAATGTACTGTAGCCTGCCAGGCTCCTCTGTCCATGGGATTTCCCAGGCAAAAATACTGGAGTGGGTTGCCGTTTCCTTCTCCAGGGGACCTTCCAAACCCAGGACTCCTGCATTGCAGGCAGACTCTTTACCAACTGAACCACCAGGGAAGCCTCCTTTACTAAGCCAAGTCACTTAAACACTTCACAACAGACATGTATAATGTTAATAAGAAGCTAATTAAAAAGAGCATTCTGTGATCTAACCCTATTCTCTGGATTTAATTTCATCTCCCACTATTCTTATTTGCTTCCACCAAATTAAATTGCAACTCTTCACTGTCATGATTTTGCTTATGTTGTTCCCTTTGTTCTAACGCCCTTCTTCCTACACATCTACTCAATCACATCCCTGCAGTCCTTAGGTAACAAATGATCACTGACGGTGCCATGCACTGTTTTATGTGCTTTACATGTTTTATGCCATTTTAATTATCCATTCACATTCATTATTGTTTTGTAAATAATTCTGCATTCACATATATAGATTACAACTGTTTAAGCATTTGGGCTTGCACAGCCCACATGATCATATCTGTCTATGATCAAGCCTGTATTGCTGAAGCACCCTCAAAAAACACTGGGAGTCTCCATTTACCTCCTTAGGATACAGTTCTGTAAATCTTTTGTGGAAGTGCTCTGGAGTGAAGACTTATTTAATTAGTGAGTGCTGGAAAGAGGGAACTGATGGCAAGTCCTAACACTACAAAAGTGATTTGTGGGTTGGCTTGTGGAACAAGGAGTTGCATTCATGAAAAGTTATGGATCAGCGTGTTATTTTCTGAACAGAAATAAACCTTAAGAAAGAAGGGTGTTTTGACTATATGCTTCCCAGGTGACTCAGTGGTAAAGAATCCACCTGCCAGTGCCGGAGACGCAGGTTCAGTCGCTGGGTTGGGAAGATTCCCTGGCCCAGGAAAGGGCAATCAACTCTAGTATCCTTGCCTGGGAAATCCCAGCTGACTATATAATGCAAAAAGCCTATACTGCTGAGGACAGAAATGTTGACATGTAACTATTGGATATGAAGAGGAAAGGTTTTATTTCTTATACCACTGAAGTTAGGATATATAAAGTGTCTTTCTTTTGTCAAGATCTGTCCATTGTTGTTAGTGGTGGCTTTCCTTGGAGTTTTAAGGACTGGGCTTTGTTTTGCTGATCACAAATCCCCAGAACTGTGCTTTGCAAGATCTTAGGTTTAGAAACAAACAAAATTATCATTGATTGAATGAATGGATGGACAATATTTTCATCTAACAATTATGATTCCCAGTAAATGAAGTGAAAGAATGACGCATCCTCTCTAGAAGATCCCCGAGGAGACATTATTATTACACTAACGGATTTTCCTTAAGCATATGGAGACACAAAGATAATGTACCTCAAATAAGTTACTTATAATTAAGGCTGCTTCATAATCAGGTTTTTGTGTTGTTGTTTGAGTCTTGTTACATTTGACAATACTGAAATATTTGATTTTCTAGAATTATGACTTTAGGTGAAAGGCTATGTTTCTAAAAAATAAACATGATTATACATATACTTTTTCTAAAAAAAAGAATCTGGCCAATTTTGTACATGTCTTTGAAGAAACATAACATTTTGGGAAAATCATTAAAATTATATATACTGAGTAGAAGGAAAAAAAAGAAATAATTAGCTTGAATGTTATGGTATTCTGTGTTGCTGATAAACTAATCATCTTGGCTCCCATGATCACCTGTTTACAAGATATACTCACAAAAGGACCGCAGTTACAACAAGCAGAAAGTTTTAGTCTATTTCTGGGAATAACTATTGCAATACAACTAACACACATTCCAATAATCAGAATTTCATTTTGTGTAGCAATGTGGAAATCTGGCCTGTGGGTCTAAAGGTGATCTATTTCATTTGCATATTTTAAGGATGTAGTTTAGGAATAATGTATTAAGTTTGCAACATTTATGTGAAACAAATAATGTGACACTGGAAAGCAATGCTATTCATTCAACATATGAGTTGCTACACAATAAATCAGATCTTCCCGGAGTGTAAATTACACAAATTTGAAAGCTGCATTTATTATTGAATATATCATTCTCAGCCAGGTGCTTAGTCAGTAGTAAAACCTGGTGTAGCACACATTTAAAGCTTTTTTTTTTGTAA
Organism: Oryx dammah; assembly: GCF_014754425.2. Taxonomy (NCBI): domain Eukaryota; kingdom Metazoa; phylum Chordata; class Mammalia; order Artiodactyla; family Bovidae; genus Oryx; species Oryx dammah. The sequence continues at coordinate 84,864,313 of NW_024070188.1, read as the reverse complement.
ACTGTTATGCATATACTGAAACCTGCCTTGTGCAGTTTAAACTTTTCCCCCCTAATTCTCAGTATTGAGAATAATGGATTTTTACTACCATAAAACAATAGAAATGAAATATGAATTGTATTAATAGTCAAAAGTATTTGCATCAGATCTTGGAAATTTTAAAATTAAAAGTTTAAAAGGTCTATTTGGAAACAGACTTCTTATTAAGTTGCTTCTCAGTACTCTAACATGCCTTTTCGTGAGATCTTATTAGAAAAAATGCTAGGATATTCTTATAATATCTAGGTTGAATTGATAAAATTTCTTACTGTTAATGAGTTTGGGTTCCCAGCTGTACATCAGAAATGTTAAATTTTGCAAGGGAGTTCATGATTTCTAAGCCCTCTCCTTCTATTAAGGCGCTTTTCTGAGTGGGGCTAGTTTAGGAATCAATAAGTAAAGGGGATCTTTCTTTGTGTATATAGCTGAAGGATAAATTCAGGTGGTCTAGAAATCCTGAGTTATTAGGAAGGTGCTTAGAAACGGGCACAGTACATCAGTTGCCCGAGACCCCTTCTTAACATCCCAGCCTGGACCTCCACACTCTGTTGGGCACCGTCTGCTACTGGCCGAATAAATTGCCATTTTGGGCGAAGACCACCCAGGCCATGGACTCAGAATCCATCCTAGGGCCAGCCAGTCTCTGCAACCTGGGGTCCCCTGACTGGGAGCGAGTGCATTCGATTCGGGAAGATCACTTACGACTGAGTTTTTCATCATGGCTTTGACTGTGAAGCCCTCAGAAACCAGGGAGTGAGGCTGATGCACCGGGAGCGGCTGCTGTGCCAGGAGCTTGGTCCTCGTCGGCAGCTTGGCTGGGCATTTGTTTAAGTTCAGGGTCTCTTTTTCTGCCACCATCTTCCTAGAAAATGTCTTGTTCTCATATAACGTGTAGTAAAAGAGTCAATGAGATTTATGGATGTGAGAAGGAGGTCGGGGGAAAAAAATGGAAAAAGGCGCGTTAATGGTAGAAATTCAACCCCTTTGTAAGCAGTGGTCGATCCAGATGTTTGGCAGCTCCTAGGTGCTGGGAGTTGAGGGGAAGGGAGGGGCGGGAAGAGGGCAGGGCCGAGGCCAGAGCTGCCACAAGCTTCCAAAGGTAACCCTCCCGGTTGCTAAGCGACGCGTCAACACTGAGGCCGGATGGCCCCGCCTCCCGGTGACGTACACGTTTCCTGGGCCTCAGGCCGGAAGGGCTGGCGGCGGGCGGTGACTGACCCGAGGCGGTACTTAACGAATGAAAACTACGACTCCCAGAAGGCCGCGGGCGGCACGCCGTTCGCGCGTGCGCGTTCCGAGGGCCGGGCGCCGGGAGGAGAAGGAGGAGGGGCGTCCCGGACGATTTAACCCCGGAGCGCAGCTCGTGTGAGGCGCAGGCGGGCGCCCGGGTGCGAGTGGGACCCTACTCGCCTGGCGGGCCGCGTCCGCCTGCCCAGTGGCCATGATAGGTACGTGGGTACCTGCCAGGTACAGCGTCTCTGCGCCGCCCCTCCCGGCGGGGACCCCCCCACACCGGGTGCCCGCTGTCAGTGGTGGGTGGCGGTGTCCGCGCTCCCCTCAGCCCGCGCCGCCGGCTCCCCGAGAAGACGTGTGTGTCTCGGTCCCAAGCCCCGCCCGCGCCCGCCTTGCCAGGCTTCTTCCCGGAGACGCCTTCGCTAGGGGGGCCCCTTGAGAAGGCTGCGTCCTGCGGGCCCTGGGCGAGCGCACTGCCCGCTCCAGCGCGGGCGTCCGTGGGGAAGCCCCTCTTCCCGCGCCAACTCGGGGCAACTTAGGGGGCTGTCTTCCCGCTGAGGACGGGGCGGGGGGACCCACACTGTCCGGGGAACTCTTGAAGGGAAACCCTAGCGAAGCGCTAAACTCTTGATAGACCGGTGCCTGGTGATGGTGCTTGAGGTCAAAAGAAATCCCCGCAGGTGGATTTGAACTTCTTACACTCTTGGATTTTTGTCTTCTAGATAATCTCTTTGGAGGTCTGAGATGAAAGAATAATTAATAGTGAATGATAGCAAGGATTAAAACTTCCAGCATAATGAATTTACGATTCATTAGCAACAACCTTAAAAAAAAAAAATATATATATATATATATATATACAGAATGACTTAGCTGCATTTTTGTGAATAAAGCTTTGGAAGTGGCTGTTAGAATTGCTTGTAATCACTGTAGTAAAGAAGACTGGAAAAGTCCCCCTTTTCCAGGATTGTTAAGCCAAAAATTAAAGGTTTATCTCTGAAAATTAGTGGAAATATACGGTGTGATTACAAAACATTGCTCCTTGGGGAGTTTATTATGACAGATTTCCTCTAGACTGTGTGTTAATTGGTTTGGTGAGTTTTTCGGGGAGGGCGGGGCCCGAGTTATTCTTGGCTGGGTGCCGCTTAAAGCACCTTTGATTGCCTCAGGTGCATGTGAAGTCAACTGTAGTTTATCTAAGAAGATGGAAGGTGATTTTTAAAAAGTATGTAAGTTTCTACATACTGATAAACTCTTCCTACATCAGTTGTTTATTAGACTAATGTTAAAATCTGAAACGTTCTATCCAACACTAGGAGGAATATGCCAGCTAACTGACACTGTTTGCAAGAATGTAAAACCTAAGAATGTTGTCCAGTTTTTCCTACTTTTCTAACATGATGTGGTTTCTGATGAATGGGTTATCTAATTAAGAAAAATATATAAGTTTTTGTGAATATTTTGACCTTTTTTAGGTGACAATTACACGAGATTGATTTTCTAATGCAAATCTAAACTGAATCAGAAAAACATGAAATTTTCCAGAATTCATGCTGTCCGTATTTTACAGGGAAAAAATAGTGTACACCTTGTCTTGAAGACAGTTGTACAGATTTTATTTTAATTCAACATAATCTGATGCATGGATAATTCTAAAAGAAATAAATTTACAGTAAAGCTATATAGGGGCTTCCCCAGTGGTACTAGTGGTAAAGAACCTGACTCTCTGTGCAGGAGGTATAAGAGACACAGGTTCTATCCCTGGTTTGGGAAGATGCCCTGGAGGAGGGCATGGAAACCCACTCCAGTATTCATGCCCATGGACAAAGGAGCCTGGTGGGCTACAGGCCATATGGTCGCAAAGAGTTGGATACGACTGAAGCAACCTAGCACGCATGCACGCAGAGCTATGTGAAGGCAAGAATTTAAGATCTAAAAGTCATCAGTTAATTCTGAATTGTTCTCTAACAGATGATTATATAAATAATGTTGTTAGAATGAACTATGTTTAGTTTGGGATTTAGGGACAGGAAGGAAGAGTATTATCTTTAGATCTGATGATTAGACATTTCTTAAGCACTGGTAGTGCCATGGAGAATATAAGGTGGTGTTTTAAAAGTGTTGTTTCTCATACTCCAGCTATTGTTTTACATGGTGCAAATAAGTATAACATAAATAATTAAGTCCATGTACTCTCCTGAGAAAAATACTTCACATGTTAAAACCATGTGGATAAGGTACAATAAATTATTCTGTACAGCTACTCAACTTGTTGCATTGCCTAATTCTGTCAGTGGGTATATTGTAATAAAAATCTTAATTGCCAATTTTGGACTTGGTTATGTTGAATAATGCCAAAGGTAAGTGAAAGTGGGAGCAATTGAAGGAAGGTCTTGGAGTGATGAGTTTCCCATTTCTGATTAAACTTTGGAGCCAGGAAAGGCATTATAGTCTATATCCAATGATATACGGAAGATTAAACATATACACTAATATATATATGAGGATGATTTTATTTTTTGTTTACAGACATGTGTGCTACTCAGGTGGCGCCAGTGGTAAGCAGCCTGCCTGCCGATGCGGGAGACATGAGAGATGCGGGTTCTATCCCCGGGTCAGGAAGAATCCCTGGAGGAGGAAATGGGGGTCCGTGGGGGACCCCCACAGCAATTGATTTCCTCACTATCAATAAAATTATCTTCCTTTACCTTCTCAAAACTCAAGATTCTTTCTTGTCACAGAGACTGTTTCAGAAGTACTACATGTCCCAGTTAGATTATGATTAATATGTTAAATGCCCTGACTCAGCCACAGAAACAACTTAAGTAGGTGAAAAATTATTATTTTTTGAGAAATATGGAGAGGACTTTAAGATAATATAAACCAGAATAAAAAGGTTAAGAAAATTAAACTAAGAAAAAAATATAAATTTTGGCATTTCTCTTAAAATTATATTTTACCCTTTTAAAATTAACAGTGTTTGTGTTTAAAACTGAGTTTTAATAGTGACATTTGTGGTATCCTATATGTATGTTGTACTGAACTAACTTTAGGTATTTCAGTAGGATCAGATGTACTCGTGTACACTCAGTACAGGAGTGTGTGCCTGCTAAGTCACATCAGTCCTATCTGACTCTTTGCGACCCCATGGACTGTAGCCCTCCAGGCTCCTCTGTCCGTGGGATTCTCCAGGCAGGAGTACTGGAGTGGCTTGCCCTGCTGTCCTCCAGGGGATCTTCCTGACCCAGGGTTTGAGTCCAGGTCTCCTGTGGATCATGCACTGCAGGTGGATTCTTTACCACTGAGCCACCAGGGAAGCCCTGAAGTACATGGAAATACATACATATAATTATGGTGCCAGTATTGAAATTCAAACTCCATGTCTTAAAAATGATTTTTAGTGATCTAAAAAAAATAATAATTAGAACAATCTTTTTTGTACTTTGTTTAACTTAACATCTCTTAGAAAACTTATGAATCTGCGTGTGCAGATGGACCCTACAGTTACTCCTGTCTAGTATTTAATGGATGTACATATGTAGATAGTCTCCAATAAATGAGCGTATGGTAGGTTTACAGATAGTTGCTATCATTAGGAGTGTTTGTGTCCATATGACTTTATTTGCATATGTAAGCTCATATGTAAAGTAAAAATATTACAACCTCTGAGTGGATTTTCTAGTTAAAAGGTTTGTAGAGGGACTTCCCTGGTGGTCCAGTGGCTCAGACTCTGCATTCCCAGTGCAGGGGGCCTGGGTTCCATCGCTGGTCAAGGAACTAAATCTCACATGCGGCATGCCTCAGTGAAGACCGAGGATCCCACGTGCCACGCTGAAACCCAGAACAGCGAAATAAATAAATACATATTTAAAAAAGAAAGATTCATAGATTTTGAATTTTGCTAGGTATTTCCAAATTGTTTAAAAGAAATCACCATGTTTTACACTTCTGTCCACCATAGCAAGGCAGCAAAGAGCTATCCTACTCCTGTGAGCTGAAGAAATTACAAAAAGACATCCTCCCCAGAACTGACCCAGCCTTCCACAGCAAAGCACCTGCTGGGTTTGCCCTCTCCTGCCCCGTCCCCACCCTAAACGTACTGCCTTTAAACAGTGCTCGAAGCGCACAACTGTCCGTGTGTCCCTGCCCCCACCAACAGCATTTGTGCGTGTCCACGTTCCCCCCGTAGAGGCTAAAATATTTTTGCCTTTCTGATAGATGAGAAACAATATATTTTAATTTTTCAAATGAGTTTGAGAAGAAAACCCCTTCACTTCTCACTTTTTCGTGCTTTATTTCCATGAAAGCAGATTCAGTAATTGAGTATCTACTGTGTGCCCAGTACTGTTCTAGGTACCAGGGATACATGAAGTGAAGTCGCTCAGTCGTGTCCGACTCTTTGCGACCCCATGGATTGTAGCCTATCAATCGTGTCCGACTCTTTGCGACCCCATGGATTGTAGCCTATCAGGCTGCTCTGTCCATGGGATTTTCCAGGCAAGAGTGCTGGAGTGGATTGCCATTTCCTTCTCCAGGGGACTTTCCTGACCCAGGAATCGAACTCCGGTCTCCTGCATTGTGGGCAGACGCTTTACCGTGGGAGCCATCAGGGAAGCCCAGGGATACATGAGTTAACAACAACAACAACAACAAAAACAGAGGAAAAAAGCCATCATGAACATATGGTCTGACTGTACTGTTTGGCCACAAGTCTGCATATTAGTTTTAAAGCTTGTATGTGGTGAATTTTAAAGCCTCAGAATTTACATTTCAGTTAAATATACTGTGCATTGTCTCTTGCTCTGCCATGTCAATAACTTTAGATGAACAGCAACCCTACATCTCAGTCCCCAAAGAAGGCTGAAAGCTGTTGGTGATGATGTACAATTGTGTCACGAAGGAAGTTCTCCATTTTTGCATAGATTTCTTGTAATTATGTACAGGTCTTCTTTGGTTCCAAAGACTCCAAAATGGTGACTCTGTGCCCTTTTCAACTTTGGAATTATTTCTAAGGGTTTTTTGAAGTCTGCACTTTTTTTTTTTTTTTTGAAATCTCCTGGCTTCATTGCTTGAAAATGATTCAGTGAAAGCACTTTGTATTAAGATATGCAAATCCATTTCTACCTCCAAACCTCTTTGAAAATTCAGAAAAAAAAGTTCTTACTTGATAGTGTTTCATATTCATGAAACCCATTTCAGTGCAGAATACTTTATTCTGTTAGTTTTTATTTTTTTGATCAATGGAAATTGTTTCTTACCTGCTGTTTCTTAAGCTGTTAATTGTGGCCCATTGCTTATATAGTGTTTCTGTTTTAATTTGAATTTAATGAGCTCATTTTAAATGCTTCTTTGTAATAATCTGAATGGCTTCTCTCTTAAGTTTTGTGATATTAAAGACATAGATTTATGTTGCAGCTCACCTTCTAGGCTTATTTACTTATATGCTTGGCCCATGTATTGAGACCACCTTAGGACATTTGTTTGGAGAAGGAAATGGCAACCCACTCCACTGTTCTTGCCTGGAGAATCCCAGGGACGGCGGAGCCTGGTGGGCCGCCATCTCTGGGGTCACACAGAGTTGGACACGACTGAAGTGACTTAGCAGCAGCAGCAGCAGGACATTTGTATTTTTAAGAGTATTGATGAGTTCTTGATGATTTATCGAGTTGACTCTTACTGTAAGATTTGAATAGGGTTCCCCGTAAAGGATAACATTAGAGACCTTAGCATCAGAGAGAGAAAAATCTCTATATACAATATATACAAACCTTCCCTGTCCCTTAAACCCCGACTCTTATCAAATTAGGAGAGGAAAAGAGTAGTGATTAGGAAACTAATATTAGTGTTCCAGTTGAAACATGTTCTCTATTTATCCCTGTAATTGATGAATGCGCCAGTTATCCCTACAATTAAATGTTTTTTGAAGTTTCAGTGTGTAAATAACATCACCTGAGATGAATCCCTCTGCAACTATATAGTCATTTTTTAAGCTTATTGTTCAGAGTAGATTCATTTTCCAGAACATGGGAAGAAAGGAAAGAGACACCCGAGATTCACCTTGTGTTAATAACGTAGAGAAAGAGGACGAGGTTTGGGAAGTGTGTGTTTCTGAGGGAAACATTGGCTTTTATCATCCATTTGTACTCCCCCTCGTCTCTCCCCTCATTTTCTTCTTCCCCATGTTCTTTGATTCTGTCAGAGCTCAGAGAGGCAGCTGCTGTCTGACTAATTAAAGAGGTGAGCTCTTTCCTTGCTTGCCTCTGGGCTTTCCACAGGGCTTGGCTGGTTATACAAGTGTTCCTGAGGGTTGTGTCAGGAATCGTGTGTAAAGAGACCAGCCCTGCTGTGGCTCCTCCCTGGACACTCACTCCCTCTCTCTCTCTCTCTCTCTCTCTCTCTCTCTCTCTCTCTCTCTCTCTCTCTCGGGAGTTGTCTGCAGTAAAATGAACTACTCATAGGCCCGGTCTCTGCACTTTGCTTTCAGGGTAATATGGTCCTGATTACGTTTTTTTCCCTTCAGTCAGAGTTTTGGGGAGTGAAAAACCTTGAGCTGGCTTGAGGACAGGGCAGGAGTTAGGTTTGCTTGTCTGGAGAAATATAAAGTCTCAAGAATAATATTTCATTCTCTCGGTCTTCTCTCTGCCCTTGAACTCTGGCCTGAAGTCCTATCCAGCTCCCTGGTGAGTCCTCATGGAGTGAGAAGTTCAGATTTAAGCACAACTGGGGCAGCTTTTTCTGAGTTGCTGCCTTTCCAGGATGCTGATCACAAGCAGATGTGGACTGCACACGTCAATTGGCATCCACTAAGTCTGGTTATATGTGTGACACCATCAAAAGATGTTTTTAAATGATTGCCTGAATTCATAGTGTTGGGTGGGAATTGTATGTGTTTTACTGTGCAGTCAGTTTGGACAGAGTTACATGATATAAACAGGAAGTAATGTATAGTGGAGGTCTTACATTTACTTCCTACTGTTGTTCATTGAGAAACTGGTGACATGCCCAGTTAGTGGTAGGTAAGGGAATTTCTTCCTTTATTGTGGTCCTTTCTAGGGTTTTCTTCTTTTTGATTTCCCGTGTGTGTGTGTGTGTGTGTGTGTGTGTGCATTTGTTTTTGCCTACTGCTTGCAGAGTTTCTTATCAAGTGTATTAATTTTCTTTTCTCCATCAGCTTGATTTCAAGAAAGGCATGAAATCATCTTATTCATAGTGTAGGATGCTGGAGTTTCACACTGGGTCTGTATCCTCGCCATTATACACCTTGCAGTTGTTGGGTACTGTGCCGCACTGCAGCACATTTTATAACTCTTCTGGAGGGGAGGGATTGAGGGGAAGTTCTGGAATTATTTGTATTGGGGGTCTAACATATAAAGAACTTCTCTGTGGAGTCCAGTTATAGTTGTCACAATTATTCATGTATAAATTTATTAGATATCTCTTCTGACTTCTGTACCCATTTCAATCATTTTATCCTCAGTAGAATACAAGTTATGCCTGTAAAGTTAGAGGAAGGTGGAAATGCCACTTGAAGTCTGGTTTCTGGGATGACATGATTGTTTTTTTGTTCTTGACAAATGATGATAACAGGATGATTAACATTAATGATCTAAGACTGATAAATATTTTCAAATTCTTTGATAGTTAAAAATGATTTTTTTGTAAATTAATGTAAGAACTTTCTTACCATAAATGAAAACTATAGCATTAGGTGCCATTTATTTATTAAAAATGCTGGGATGTGTACCTCAAAATTATTACCTTTGGGTCTGGGATGTTTTCTTTTTTATTATGGTTTTCTGTGTTTTTTCAGATCTTCAGCATTAAGCATGCAAGTATTTTGGAAATAGAACAAAATGCAGTGTTATAAACCTAGGCTTAAGGACAGGATAGATGTATCATTGATTAAAATACGTATAGAACTGATTATACTTTTATGACAAATTGTCAAATAAATTAGTCATGGTAGCGTACTTCTAGTAATTTCATGTTCTGGTCAAAAAAGTAGTGTTTCCAGAAAAACAAATACTAGTACCATAATTTCACTAGCCTTTTTCAATAGTATTGTATGCCATTGAGGCATGGCTCAATCACTGTATTAGCTTCCTGTTGCTGCTGTAACAAGTTAGCAGGAGTTTGGCGGCTTAAAACAACACAGTATTCTCTTACAGTTCTGGAGGTCACACATCCAAAATGAGTTTTAAAGAGCTAAACTCTAGGTGTTAGCAGGCCTCGTTCCTTCTGGAAGCTTCCGTGGCAAGTCCTCTTCCTCTTGTCCAGGCTGCTGGCTCCACGGCTCCTGGCTGCCTCCCTTCATCTCTGTTCTGTGGGTCGTGCCTTCTCACTGTAGTCAGATCTCCCTTTGCCTTCCTCTTATAAGGCTGGAGTCACTAGGATAACCTCCCATCTCAAGATCCTTAATTTAATAGACCCTTTTGCCATATAAGGTCACACTTACATGTTTTAGGAATTAGCATATGGAGATGCTGAGGTGGTCTCTCCAGCCTACCACAGTCACCATTAAGGCCTTCACAATCTGAAATCTGGTTTTAAAGTGTCTTCCTATGAACTAAGGATGACTGATACAGGACATTGAATTGACAGCTATGTTACTTGATTTTTCCTTTTCTGGGGTCATTTAGTGGCCATACAGTAATGGTACACATGGGGAATCTAGCATTGTGTGAGCATGTGTGTGTGTGTCTGTATGTGTGGACTGGTTGATAAAGCTGGCCAAGGACATAACTCACTTTTCAAGGTAGTTTTCCCAGGTGACAGAAGAACATGCGGCCACACTCTAGGATGGAAATGGTGAGTTGCATCTGGGTGGTTTGCTGTACCAGGTTGCTCATTTGTATCCTGTAGAGCAAGGGAAGCTTTGTTATGCTTTTGACAAGAAATATGACTCCATGCAACAACACGTGATCAGGCAAAGTGGGAGCAAATAACCCTTTTATGTACATTTTGGTTTCTGAGTCACCAGTTCACTACGAAGGTTAGACACTTAATGCTCCCATGGAATCATTTAACATTGTCCTGCCCTTGTAAATAATAACTAATCAGGCTAGGTTGGAAATACACAGTTAGAAGTTTTATATAAATCCCAGTAAAGTTATGAAAGGCAAGAAAAGAATCAAGCTTAATTTGGTTCATTTTAAAAAAGATGTCTGTGTGGAATTTGGGTTTCATGAAGCAGTTTCAGCTGAAATATTTGGAAAATATTTCATTATGCATTGTTAGTTAGGAGAAACTCTAAAAGAAGTATGCAATACATTTATTAAATAGATGCAGAATTTAATTTGTAAGAAAACAAGAGTTCATTTTTACTGGATGAAAGAAGAAAATAAATGTTCATGTCAATAAACATTTACTGAGACCCTAAGATATGACCTGAGACACCTCCGAGTCTCTGTAACGAAGTGAGCAAGTCATGATTTCTTGAAGATGCTGTGTACACGGACAAAGTAATGATCAGCCACAGCAGAAGCTATAATGGAAGCATGTATTTGTGTGATAAAGCTGGGGGACCTCCAGAGCAGAGGTGGTATTTGAGCTGACCTCAAACCATCAGGCCTGGGGACTTGGAAGCAGAGTCTGGAGGGAAAGCGCTGCTCAGAGGAAGTGGAATGGACAAGGACAGAGCATAAGAAGGCGGAAGAACAATCAGGGGAGGAAGGTCAGGGCCTGTTTGGAAAGTTCAGGTTTTGTTTTATAAGTAATGAGGACCCATTAGGTCTTAATGCTAAGTATGGGCCTGTTCAGGTTTATTTTTAGAAAGCTTTGGCAGCAGGGTTATATTGTCTTCCTCGTTTACTTTTGACTGACACAGGAATTACAGCAATACGCATCCGGTCTGTCCCAGTTTAATCAGAGTTGGACGCGACTGAAGCGGCTTAGCAGCAACAGCATGCCTGCAACAAGTGGACACTGTGCCGACTTGTGAGGCCCATCTGGGCAGAGGAAGCAAACAGTTAAAGCTTGCCCTGGTCAGTGGCAGGCGAACGTTGTGAGTCAGGCCTCCTCCGAGACAGCAGGAAATAGCAGAACCTGTGGCTGAAAGTGAGAAGTGAATTCCAATTAAACATAAATGAATAAAATTGACATCAGCCAAATTAAATGGTGTGAGTCCAATGCACCGCTTCCTACGTTGGGGCTTTAAGTGATTCAGATGGTTAGCTATGCCTTGATAGACTAGGCAGATCCTTCCAAAACTCTGTGTTTATTTGATAGAATCATTCTCCTGTTAAACTTTGAAGACTTAAATCTTTGCATTTTAGTGTTATGTGTTTATTTACCTGTCTTATTCTTGAGGAAGGGGGGGATGCTTCAGTTATGTTATGTATGCTTCATACATGATAAATGTTGAATGAGTGAAAGTATAAATCAGAGGAGAAATGGAGAGCAGACCGTTGTCTTGTCTCTCATTTTGTCTTCTCCAGTCACCCTTCCTGTTTGCCTTGACGATGTTACCTTGTCTGATTTATCTTGTAGCCCCTAAACCCAGTGTAATCCCAGTGAGTGTTGAAATGGATGAAAACATTAATAAATAGGGTAGTAACTCTTTGGTTTTTTATTTTGATAATTACTAAGTGTATTAAAGCATTTCAAATTCTGAGACAGTGGTTCATTAATTTTGAGAGAGAAATTTTAGTCTGTCACATTTTTCTGTGCAAAAAAGTAGAGCTTGCACAGGACAATAATTTTTTTTTTTTTTTACCCTGTCCTTTACTGTTGTTTCTCTTTATTGCTTCTCTAATGCTTGCCCTTAGAGGGAGGCCATTACATTATTTTAATTCTGGAATGAGCTAGGATTTTAAAGTGGTTACTCTACATAGGATGTTTAGAGTATAAATTACATGAATGCATTGTCTCTTTTCCAACCTTTAGCTTTTAGCTTTCCAGCAAATTTATTTTTGCATCATTGGGGTCTATATTTACTTGTTTCCTTAATGCAGCTTTTCTCCATGGAATACTCTCAGTAGAAACATATGCTCGAAGCTTCAAAGTAATTACAATATCACTAAAAGCTTCATAATCACATTACTGAACCTAAATGTTAAAAAATTTGATTTTCCTTGATCCAATCATTTCAATTTAATTTTAGGCTCCTGCATGATTGATTGAGGAAACCTGGCAGGCCAAAGTCAAGGAGTGTTTATAAAGTCTAAAGCCTTGCACACAAAACTACAAGGCAATTTAATTTGAGTGGAAATTCATTTTATTTATTCTGAGGGATTTTTTAATAGGAAAAATGGATTTGATTGTAAGCTCTTTGTGTTTGACTGACTCTGAGGTCATCTATACAGTCTTCTACCTAGAGTATTCACTCACCTCCTCCTCACGTCCACTGGATAGAGACCCTGGATGACACAAAAGTCCTAGTTCTAAAAGAAGTGAAGCTGGATTTTTTTTCCAGAATTATTCTAAAGATGTTCTTTCATCTAATTTATGAGATAGGTTTAAATTTTAACCTTTTTAAAATGTGGGTAGTCCAGTTCCATTCAGTCACTCAGTTGTGCCTGACTCTTTGTGACCCTAGGGATTACAGCCCACTAGGTTTCCCAGTCCATCACCAACTCCCGGAGCTTGCTCAAACTCATGTTCATCGAGTCGGTGATGCCATCCAACCATCTCCTCCTCTGTTGTGCCCTTCTCTTCCCACCTTCATTCCTTCCCAGCATCAGGGTCTTTTCCAGTGAGTCACTTCTTCCCATCAGGTGGCCAAAGTATTGGAACTTCAGCTTCAACATCAGTCCTTCCAATGAATATTCAGGACTGATTTCCCCTAGGATTGACTGGTTTGATCTCCTTGCAGTCCAAGGGACTCTTCAAGAGTCTTCTCCAACACCACAGTTCAAAAGCATCAATTCTTTGGCATTCAGCTTTCTTTACGGTCCAACTCTCACATCCACACATGACTCCTGGAAAAACCATAGCTTTGACTACACGGACCTTTCTCAGTAAAGTAATGTATCTGCTTTTTAATATGCTGTCTAGGTTGATCATAGCTTTTCTTCCAAGGAGCAAGTGTCTTTTAATTTCATGGCTCTAGTCACCATCTGCAGTGATTTTGGAGCCCAAGAAAATAAAGTCTGTCACTGTTTCCACTGTTTCCCCATCTTTTTGCCATGAGGTGATGGGACCGGATGCCATGATCTTAGTTTTTGAAATGTTGAGTTTTAAGCTGCCTTTTTAACTCTCCTCAAAATATTTGTGTCTGTTTATAGTAAGCAAGCACAACTCCAGCAGTGGCTTTGCATCAGGCATTTATTCTGCCTCTGTGTAATTAAGTAACAGCATATGCCAGCAACATTAGTTATCCATGAGAATACAGAACTCTATGAATAAACATATCTACCTTGTCCTCATGGCTCACAGTGGGTGGGCAGAGAAATGGTCATCCATCAAACTCATGTCTGTGGTTATTCTCAAAAACCATTTATTTTTATTGAATTATGGAGAGAAGTGAATATGAAGTTGCTTTCTGAAATAATGTGATTTTCCTAATTTTAAGCACATTTTAAAAATGTATATACATTGTATAGCAGTAAATCTAGAATATTTCTTGATCATATATGATATGCAGTCAGAAGTCTAGAAATTAAACTACTTTTATACTCTGCTTCTAAATTATTATTTCACCCTCTTTTTCAAGTTGTTCCTTTGTTTTTAACAGAAAGTAATTAGATAATAAGGTGCCTGGTGCCTCGGTGATAAAGCATCCACCTGCCAGTGCAGGAGACCTGGGTTTGATCCCTGGGTTGGGAACATCCCCTGGAGGAGGAAATGGCAACCCACCCCAGTATCCTTGCCTGGAGAATCCCATAGACAGAGGAGCCTGGCGGGCTACCGTCCATGGGGTCGCAAAGAGTCAGATACAGCTAAGCAGCTGAGCACACACGCAGTAGTTAATAGACAGGTCTTTGGCACTGTCATACACAAAGCACTAGGGGGAACTGGAATCTTTTTTTTTTTTTTTTTTTTACATTTCTGAAGGTGAATTTTGAACCTTACCTACTTTGCTTGTGTTGGACTTTAGAAAATGGAAATTAAAATATTTCTCAACTCTTTTATTCCCTGACTGTTGCAACTTTTCCGGCTTTCCCTCCCCATTGGTAATTTATAAAATATGGTCTTAATTTTATAACTAATGGTCTTCTAGCTGTTTTTCTGCCTCCATGAGTATAGGCTTATTGTTTGTCAGCTGATTGATAGATTGATGGTACTTTGGAAAATCAGGCTTAGAATAAGAAATAAAAAGGGTATGTATATTGTTTGTGGCTAGTAGCACTCCTTATTCATCTCCTTCCCCATCTTGGCCACGTCTCAATTCTCCCTTCCTCCTAAACTAGACTGTGGCTGTCTCATGTGCTTAGTACTTTTCTTCTTCACTCTGAAGTGCACTGTACTGGCATTAATGGTTTCCCTTCATAGGAGTTTTGCTATGGGGGAAGTGGAGCTGAAGAGTAACATTTTAATTTTATGTTGAGGCCCAATAGGAGAACTCATAGGTTTAGATTCTAGAAGGTAGGGAAATTACCCTGTTTTTTACATTCTCATGTTAATAATTTTTTATTGCTTCTGTCAAAGAATCTAGGATGAGTAGCTTCAACATGAGAACATCTATGTAAGTTCATACTGGAACATTAAGTGTGGGGATGGTTGCCCTAAGTGGGCTTTATATCAAGTCTCATGAGTGGTTCTAGCCAGAAATAAGTATGTTGGATCTGGGAATTGATATTTACTCTCAGTTCAGTTCAGTCACTCAGTTGTGTCCAACTTTTTGTGATCCCATGGACTGCATCATGCCAGGCCTCCCTGTCCATCAACAACTCCCAGACCTTGTTCAAACTCATGTCCATTGAGTCGGTGATGCCATCCAACCATCTCATCCTCTGTCGTCCCCTTCTCCTCCTGCCCTCAATCTTTCCCAGCACCAGGGTCTTTTCAAATGAGTCAGCTCTTCGCATCAGGTGGCCAAAGTATTGGAATTTCAGCTTTAACATCAGTCCTTCCAATGAATATTCAGGACTGATTTCCCCTAGGATTGACTGGTTTGATCTCCTTGCAGTCCAAGAGACTTGCAAGAGTCTTCTCCAACACCACAGTTCAAAAGCATCAATTCTTCGGCACTCAGGTTTCTGTATAGTCCAACTCTCACATCCATACATGCCTACTGGGAAAACCATAGCCTTGACTAGATGGACCTTTGTTGACAAAGTAATGTCTCTGCTTTTTAATACACTGTTTAGGTTGCTCATAACTTTTCTTCCAAGGAGTAAGCATCTTTTAATTTCATGGCTTCAGTCACCATCTGCAGTGATTTTGGAGCCCAGAAAATAAAGTCAGCCACTGTTTCCACCATTTCCCCATCTATTTCCCATGGTGATGGGACCATATCCCATGATCTTCATTTTCTGAATGTTGAGCTTTAAGCCAACTTTTTCACTCTCCTCTTTCATTTTCATCAAGAGGCTCTTTAGTTCTTTCTGCCATAAGGTGGTGTATCTGCATAAGGGTGGTGTATCTGAGGTTATTGATATTTCTCCCAGCAATCTTGATCCCAGCTTGTGCTTCTTCCAGCCCAGCGTTTCTCATGATGTACTCTGCGTATAAGTTAAACAAGCAGGATGACAATATACAGCCTTGATGTACTCAGTTTCCTATTTGGAACCAGTCTGTTGTTCCATGTCCCGTTCTAACTGTTGCTTCTTGACCTGCATATAGATTTCTCAAGAGGCAGGTCAGGTGGTCTGGTATTCCCATCTCTTTCAGAATTTTCTGCAGTTTGTGGTGATCCACACAGTCAAAGGCTTTGGCATAGTCAATAAAGCAGAAATAGATGTTTTTCTGGAACTCCATTGCTTTTTCAGTGTTCCAATGGATGTTGCACGGAGAAGACGATGGCCCCCATGCCAGTTCTCTGGCCTGGAAAATCCCATGGATGGAGGAGCCTGGTAGGCTACAGTCCATGGGGTCGCTAAGAGTCGGGCACAACTGAGCGACTTCACTTTCGATTTTCAGTTTCATGCATTGGAGAAGGAAATGGCAACCCACTCCAGTATTCTTGCCTGGAGAATCCCAGAGACAGAGGAGCCTAGTAGGCTGCCGTCTGTGGGGTTGCACAGAGTCGGACACGACTGATGTGACTTAGCAACTTAACAATGGATGTTGGCAATTTGATCTCTGGTTTCTCTGTCTTTTCTAAAACCAGCTTGAACATCTGGAAGTTCATGGTTCACATATTGTTGAAGCCTGGCTTGGAGAATTTTGAGCATTACTTTGCTAGCGTGTGAGATGAGTGCAATTGTGTGGTAGTTTGAGCATTCTTCGGCATTTCCTTTCTTTGGGATTGGAATGAAAACTGGCCTTTTCCAGTCCTGTGGCCACTGCTGAGTTTTCCAAATCTGCTGGCATATTGAGTGCAGCGCTTTCTCTACTTAAAATCTAATAAGTTAGCCAGTTAATGTATCGTGGGTGCTGTCAGAAGACAGAAGACTCATGGATCAGAGACCAAGGACCTCATTACTCATGGTGCAGCAAGCTGCGTACATGTTGTCCTGTTGGCAGCAGGTCGCTTTGCCCAGATATGGCCCAGAGGAATGTGATGTGGCTCAGATGAGCGCCAGGCATGCGGTGGATTTGCATTGCCGATGATGACCTGGTGCCTTTTTATAAAGCCTGAAATATCCACCGCAATTACGGCAAGCATAAACGAACCTTCTCACTTATTTTGTTTACTTGGTGCACAGCTGGATTGTCACTAAGTATATAGAAAATTAAATGTAGTAACAATTCTTGTTAGATTTTTTAGTTTTAAAATATGTTCTCTTGTATTTGTCCTATTTGAATCCATAAATTGATCATTTCTTTGGGTTATTTTCCCCTCCAGGAGGAGAATGTATTACCAAAAAATAGTGATGCTGTTTCTTTAATATAAATAAATTGAAATGGAATGTTTGTGGTTTTCTCAAAATCAATCCAAAGATAACCAAGTGAAACAATCTGTTTATTTCAGTCCTTCATGTTGAATAATCTTTCTAAAAATGTATTCCTTTCTCCTGCCATGGTAAAAATAGTAGACTGAATGCAATTGTATATTGTATCATTCAGAAAGTATCTTTTATTATCTTAGAATTATCAGTTATCATTCAAAATATTATAAGTGTAAAAAAAGGTAGATTAACTTGGATGCTTAGTGACTCTATAACTTAACCTGAATACTTTTAGTTTTTGCTTAATAAATAATATTTATATGTTATATATCCTGAAAATGTGGCTGTTAGATGACTTTTCCATCCCAGTAGCCATTATTTACTGCTTGATGGAGAAAACTTTGCTTTCTTGGTTAGGCAGCATCTTTTATATTTATGAGAATTCTAACACACAATTTAATGAGCTTTTTTATATTCTTTTCACAGTTGTTTTTCTTAAGTAATTTTATGTAGAAAAACCCCTTTAAAATTGTTGACCCAAGGATAAAATTATCTGGATTATATTACTGTTTTCCTGTGACAGCAAAATAAAAGAGATGTTGTTTTCACATACACAGATTTCGTCAAGTATGATTGGTAGAATAATATAACATTGAGCTCTTACTGTGTTCTTAAGAATATATTCACATACACATACCTGTGTATACATATGTGTGTATATGATAGCTTGTTTATATTTGTAAATAGAAGAGATAGTGACATGGAGAAAAATAATTCCCAGTGTTTACTGAGAGCTGTGTTGTGTGCTATGTTTTAAGTGGTGTACCTGCATTATGCCGTTGAATCTTCACATCATCTTGTGACCAGTATGGTCCCCGTGATACTGAGGAGGACACTGAGGCTCTGAGGGCTGAGATCGCTGGTCCAGGGTGACAGGGAGTGGCTGGTGGAGTGAGGATGTGAGCGCGGGTGGTGCGTCTGTGAAGCTGCTGGACTTGGGTAACACCACCGCCCACATTCACACTTGCTCTCTTTTGTTTCCCCAATTCCCATTCCAGGTCTCCTCTATTTCTTCACCAGCAGAACCCTCCCTGCCTGCCTCCTGAATCTAGTGTAGAGGCTAAAATAGCAGATGAAGCTAAAAAGTTTCTTTGACTTACAACAATTTCCTCCAGAATTATCTTGTTGAAAGTAAACAGCCCATCTGGCTTCCTCTTTTCACAGAGCAAAACTCCTGAGTGAGCTCTGTGACTGAAGCTGGCTGAATTCCACACAGCGCGGCTGTTGGCCCTCGGGAGACGAGCACAATCTGTTTCCTCTATTTCTAATAAAGGAAAAGAGTTCCTTCATTTGCCTCTTTAATTCATCGCTTGCATTTTATGTCCTTCTTTCTTACAAGAGCAGTTTTCCTGCTGTGGTCTCTCTCTCTCTAACACAGGTAAAATGAAAACATAATAAACACTTTGGGGTACAAGGACACCACAATGAAATATCATTAAAACTTGCATTTTAAGACCCTTGCATGAGGTTGTTAGCCGTGTGGCTCCCGTTGATTAGCAGGAGCTGGAGGGGAAGACTGAGAAAGCTGTGTTTCTGCTGCTCTATTCTGTACCTGCTCTCTAAATAAACACAAGTGTTTAGTGTTCTGCTCTAGAGTCCATGGGAGTCAAACAGCTAGGCTCTGCACAACCTATGCATGCCCGTCTGAGTACCTTAATTTAGCTCTCTGCGTTTACTTCTGAGAAGCCGCAGGGTCTACCCCTCTGGCCCTGGGAATTACCTTCCTACAGGGCTGACTGAGGGTTACAGAGTAGGGCCTTAAAAACAGAACCCGAGTTTCTCAGGCCAAGAAGATAATTTGATTCTTTTCATGTTTTCAGAGCAGATAAGAATCTTGTAAACTTTATAAGCGCTTAACTGTATTATTTTAATTTCTAATTTTCTTTTGGAACAAGGTTTCAAGAGGTCATCATTACAATGTTTGATGCGTTTCCATGACTGACAGCTGTTCTCCAAGCCTCATTATTTTGAGGGAAGCGTTCAAAAAAGCCAGTTCCTTGCCTCCAAGAGGCTTGATACTGCTCATTAAATGGCAATACAGAAGAGGGGTATCTAGATATTATACCCTGGAGCATGAGTTCTTAAAGTACTACCAGATTCGACTTGAATCTGTTTTCCGGTCAAGTCAGTGGGATCTGAGGCCCAGAATATTTGGACTGGCTCTGTAGGCTAAAGTTTCCATCTATACACCTATGAGTGCAAATGATATTGCCATATAGCTGTTTCTAAAACCATGTTCCTCTCAGTGAGGAAAGAGTTTTCAAGAATATCACTTAAAGGCTGGCCAGGGGAGGGGGCGGCTAAGTGAGGGCCTGACCCCTGACCCTACTTGTTGCTCCCCAGGCCCCACCACGAACGCCCTGTCAGTGCTTGTCTGACATCAAGCTTGGATATGGCTGGTGTGGAGGGCTTCCATCACAGACATTAAAAAGCTGGAAGATAATTTCTAGAACTTGTTTTAAAAAGCCCCTTTTTAACATTTTTCATTTTTGTTGTTGAAGATAACAAATAAAAAATAAATAAAAGAACATTACAAAGTGATGGCGTGAAGTACATCTTTACCTTCGAAACGCTTCAGTTCCCAGTATGTTTTTGTTTTCCAATATAAATCTCTATACTCTTGGTAAATACAATTATTTGATATAGTTTAAAAGTAGTTAATAAGAATACTGTTTTCTTGGTAGATTTTTGCAGTATAAATAAAATATGAAGTCCTTTTGTTTTGCAATTCAAATATCATCTTTGAGCACCCACTGGTGCTGGATTCTACCATTCACATACAATAGTTAATTTAATATTCTTCATGAAGTGGCCCTCGGTGATCTCTAGTTTGCCAATGAGGAAATCAAATCTATCTTTTTTAAATTTCTATTCAGAACATGTTTATACACATTCACAAATATTTATAAAATAGTTTGACTAAGATTTCTTGATTGATTTATCCTTGAAGATGTCATATTTGGAACTCAGAGTACATTGCTTCTAAAACATTTTCAGGTGTGTCGGTTTAGCAAAACTAGTCCAGTGAGCTTTGACATAGAGTCTAGAATAGCCTGAAGCATTCGTGTATCTAATTATTTTCTTGGAAACGTGAGACACAGACTGAAGCTGGCTGCTTGTGACCTAGTTTCATTCCTGATGCTCAATCTCCCAGGGAGTTTGGGAGAAGAAATGGTAGGATTTGTACATGGGGAGGAATGCAGATACAGAGACTTTGGTTTCCTGAAGGATGTTAAAATAGTTCGTTTCTCCAGCGTCCCTCCCAGGGTACTTCCCCTTCTGGCCACAGCCTCCCGTGGTCCACCAGTGCCTGGTGGCGCTGGGCCCCTTTTGCCCAGGTGGAGGGCACTGCCACCTCAGGCAGTTCTGTTAGTTCTGAGAGCCTGGATGGACACTGTCTTCACCCTTTGCTCTCACTGGTTCACTCTCAGAATCTGTTTTTAAACTCTTCAGTCCTTCTCTCTGATGCTAACTAAAGAGGATACCAGGTAAAGACTGTGAATCTTTGTCCCAAATTTATCCATCCCTAGGCCTTGCTGAACTCTTGAAGTATGTACGTGCCAAGTTGCTTCTGTTGTGTCTGACTGTTTATGACCCTAGGGACTGTAGCCCGCCAGGCTTCTCTGTCCATGGGGATTTCGCAGGCAAGAATACTGGAGTGGGTCGCCATGCCCACCTCCAGAGGATCTTCCAGCTCAGGGATTCGAACCCGTGTCTCTTTTGTCTCCTGAATTGGCAAGTGGTTTCTTTAGCGCCAACGCCACCTGGGAAGCCTGAACTCTTTAAGTTAGGGGTTTGATTACGAAGCAGACCTCTCTTTTCCCAATACTGCTTGTGGCCTCTGGCAGAAGGGCCGCCTCTGTGTTGTGGCCACTGCAGTCTCGGATCCTGGTCGTCTCAGTTTATCGTGGGTCTCTGCTCGTTCCCGTCTGTGTGACTGTAAAACAGGAGCCTCTGGAAGCCCTGCCTTCCTCACCTGTAAAGTGGAGATAATGTTATCTACATCCATGGAGGGCTCCAGGATTAAATAGGAAGTTCTTAGCCTAGTGCCTGAAAACATTCTCAAAGTAGACAGTTGGTTTGTGGGAAAGATCCAGGGGGAAAAAGAACAAAACTGTTTTATATTAGGTTTCATGTGCGTAGCCCTGCTGCTGGGAATGTGCTGGTTTTTCTCTTTTCCAGGCATTAGAAATGTGAATCTGTTTTGGTTTTACCCACAAGATTTAAAATAAAGAACTGAACAGTATAGCTATGAGCTAACGTGAATTAGGACAAGGAATCAATATAAAATGGTAAACTTCAATGTAGTAAAAATAACACCTTAACAGATTTTGAACATGTACTAAAAGTTTATTTTAAAAAGCATGAAGATTTATTTCACTGTGTTATAGTTGATCTTTCATTAGAATTCTCAAACATGTCAGAAACATTCTAAATGCTGCTTTTCAAATTTTTTTCTGTTCAGTAATAAAGAGTCTAATACTAAGTCTAATACTAAAGTCTGTTTTGTTGAAACTCTAGAGAAAGGTTGAACATTTATTAGTTGACCAATAAAATGTTAAAATAAGATTTTCCTAGTAATCCAGGATCTAGGATACTGCAGAAATTTATGTAAAATCTTAAGATATGCCAAATATTAAGTGAAATTTGGATCATTTAATTTTTACCTAAATGATTTTAAAAGTTGGTTTTTAATATGCCGTTATGGTTTCAGTCAGTCCTCCTAGATATCAGTCAACAATGTACAGGCAATGAAGCTTTTCTCTGACACTGATTCATTAGGAAAGCTCATTTAAGGAGTTAAACATCTCTCACTTGTCAACAGTGAGATAATTATGCACTATTAATTCTCATGTCATTTCAAAAAGTGCTATTTTAAAACTATTCATTTCATCAATCCTGAGAACTAGGATAAGGTAGACAGCCTGCTGTAAACCAATTTAAGATGTGATTACATTGCTTTCTTCCTGCAATGCAGGAATCAGAAAGTTGATTTAATATGAATACAGCTTTTGAAATGCTTCTTACTTCATTTTAAGAGATGAATATGATTAGGCAACCTTCAGAGGACAAAGGAGTTGATGTAGAAGAAAGGAGCTTTCATTTATTCTGCCATTTGTAGAATCAAGGTGGTGTGTGGGGAGGGATAAGGAAGAAACTCGGGAAATGGTAGCTTTCTCTGTCGTTTTATCTAAATGAGGCTTTCGTGTGTATATGCTCTCTGTATATTATTAGCTGAGAATTAGAATTGTTTAAACTTCTTTGCAATGGCCATCTATGGAGGAACTAGAAAATGATTTTTTTTCAAAATAGAGGACTTTTTAAACTACTCAACATTTCTTTCAAGGGAACAATTTTAAATAAACCGGAGAATCAATATACCTTAAACCATAACAGATATTTAAAAACATTAATTTCAGTATCTTGAAAAATATATGATGCTTGAAGTTCCTTAATCTGCAGACCTTACCTAAATGTTACTGTATAAAATTTTGGTTCTTTAAATTTTTTTTTAATTGCTTTTTTGACCTTGAACAATTATCAAGATAATATTCAGCTTTTATTTTAAAGACATCAATATGCAGGAGATAGTTTTACAAAGACATTCTACTATGGTTTTTTGAGTACTTTTAAAATAGAAGATACATGGAAATTGTTTATAAATGAAACTGTTCCCCACATGCAGTCATAAGCTTCTATTGGTTTTTATTTTGTGGTGTGTGTTTGCGTGGTATGTGAGTGTGTAAGTAAAGAATGAGGCCACATAGCTATAATTTTGCTAACCCCAAAGATCAGTGATGAAGTCATAACTGAAGTGTTAAAAGTTGAGTTGTGCACAAAGACTCTTGCTTGTTGATCCTTGGCTTTTCAGAATCAGCTCTCTTACTGCGTCGTTTCAAGTTCCTGGTAAATTGACTGGCACACTGGTGTCCTTGACTTCTGTATACGTGGGTTTATTTTTGTCACATTTAAAATGATGGATACTTTATGTAGTTTACTGCTGTAGTAGGGCTTCCCTGGGGGCTCAGATGGTAAAGAGCCTGGCTGCGATGCAGGAGACCCGAGGTTGACCCCTGGGTGAAGAAGATCCCCTGGAGAAGGGAATGGCTACCCACTCCAGTACTCTTGCCTGGAGAATTCCATGGACAGAGGCTATAGTCCATGGGGTCACGACTGAGTGACTGACACTTTCACTTTTCACTGCTGTAATAGGTTTAATTCTAGTGCTGACCCGGCAAAGAATGTATCACAAAATAAAAAATTACTTTTAAGTTACTTAAACCTCTTACTTTAGATTATATCAAGAATCTGAGGCTGGTCCGAGTGCAGTGGTGTTTACAATTAATTGATCACAGCCAGTTACAGATTTCTTTGTTCCTTCTCCACTCCCACTGCTTCACTTGACTAGCCTAAAAAAAAAAATTAAAAAAAAAAAAGAATCTGATAAAAGTCTATTTCCATTCTTAATTCGTGCCATCTGTGCATTTGCTAAATATTATGGTATAGGATCTTTTAAAAAACTACCTTGTAACAGTATCTCATTTAAGCAATGCTTTTTAGGCCAAACCAGTAGCTATTTTTCTGGTTCATTTCATTTATAATCATATTGAATTTTGGTTTTCTCACCAATTGACTAAAGAAAAATGACTTAAGTTATTTTTTAAGTTGGCGGGGTATATCTGAATCAATATTAGTCCTCAGATTTTAATGGTTACCATACCTGATTTCTTTATTCAGCAAGAATTGTTATTGATCTCTGAAGAGAGCCAGAGTCCAGTGTTACAAACTAGAACAATTCTAGACACTGATTTGGCTGTTTAGAAGCTTGTGTTTAGTTAGGGAAACAAGCCACATATATATATCAGTTCAGTTCAGTCACTCAGTCGTGTCCGACTCTTTGCGACCCCGTGAATCGCAGCACCCCAGGCCTCCCTGTCCATCACCAACTCCTGGAGTTCACTCAGATTCACGTCCATCGAGTCAGTGATGCCATCCAGCCATCTCATCCTCTGTCGTCCCCTTCTCCTCCTGCCCCCAGTCCCTCCCAGCATCACAGTCTTTTCCAGTGAGTCAGCTCTTCACATGAGGTGGCCAAAGTACTGGAGTTTCAGCTTTAGCATCATTCCTTCCAAAGAAATCCCAGGGCTGATCTCCTTCAGAATGGACTAGTTGGATCTCCCTGCAGTCCAAGGGACTCTCTAGAGCCTTCTCCAACACCACAGTTCAGAAGCATCAATTCTTCGGCACTCAGCCTTCTTCACAGTCCAACTCTCACATCCATACATGACCACAGGAAAAACCATAGCCTTGACTAGATGGACCTTTGTCGGCAAAGTAACGTCTCTGCTTTTGAATATCCTATCTAGGTTGGTCATAACTTTTCTTCCAAGGAGTAAGCGTCTTTTAATTTCATGGCTGCAGTCACCATCTGCAGTGATTTTGGAGCCCCAAAAAATAAAGTCTGACACTGTTTCCACTGTTTCCCCAACTATTTCCCATGAAGTGATGGGACCGGATGCTATGATCTTAGTTTTTTGAATCTTGAGCTTTAGGCCAACTTTTTCACTCTCCTCTTTCACTTTCATCAAGAGGCTTTTTAGTTCCTCTTCACTTTCTGCCATAAGGGTGGTGTCATCTGCATATCTGAGGTGATTGATATTTCTCCCGGCAATCTTGATTCCAGCTTGTGTTTCTTCCAGTCCAGCATTTCTCATGATGTACTCTGCATAGAAGTTAAATAAGCAGGGTGACAATATACAGCCTTGACGTACTCCTTTTCCTATTTGAAACCAGTCTGTTGTTCCATGTCCAGTTCTAACTGTTGCTTCCTGACCTGCATACAGGTTTCTCAAGAGGCAGGTCAGGTGGTCTGGTATTCCCATCTCTTTTAGAATTTTCCACAGTTTCTTGTGATCCACACAGTCAAAGGCTTTGGCATAGTCAAGAAAGCAGAAATAGATGTTTTTCTGGAACTCTCTTGCTTTTTCCATGATCCAGCGGATGTTGGCAATTTGATCTCTGGTTCCTCTGCCTTTTCTAAAACCAGCTTGAACATCTGGAAGTTCATGGATCACATATTGCTGAAGCCTGGCTTGGAGAATTTTGAGCATTACTTTACTAGCATGTGAGATGAGTGCAATTGTGCAGTAGTTTGAGCATTCTTTTGCATTGCCATTCTTTGGGATTGGAATGAAAACTGACCTTTTCCAGTCCTGTGGCCACTGCTGAGTTTTCCAAATTTGCTGGCATATTGAGTGCAGCACTTTCACAGCATCATCTTTCAGTATTTGAAATAGCTCAACTCGAATGCCATCACCTCCACTAGCTTTGTTCGTAGTGATGCTTTCTAAGGCCCACTTGACTTCACATTCCAGGATGTCTGGCTCTAGATGAGTGATCGCACCATTGTGATTATCCGGGTCATGAAGATCTTTTTTGTACAGTTCTTTTGTGTATTCTTGCCACCTCTTCTTAATATCTTCTGCTTCTGTTACGTAGCTAATAGAAACATACATCATGAAACATTTTAGGAAAGGAAAAATCAATACAGATTAGAATGATTGTTTACTAATCAAAAAAGATGAGCCTTGAATTGGGCCTCGAAGAATGTATAACATTAGTAAAGAACAGGGGTAAAGGATGTGTGATTTATATGAGTATTTCATGTTGAAGGATGATTAGCAAATGAATCAATTTCAAGTTGAGACTCATACAGAACCAAACTTGGGTTTCAGAAAGAGAATAGGAGGAAGAAAGCGGTGGGGGGAGATATTAACATATAATACCTAATCTTTGCTGGTGTTTTACTTGAATTATGCCAGTTAATTCTCAAAAGATAACCCTCTAGTTTGATGTTGTGGTCACAATTTTTCTATGAAGGAAAGCAAATCGTATACTCTTCTTGGAGGCCACCAGACAAGGAAGTGAGTGAAGTTCAGATGCGAATAGTCAAAATCTTTGTGTTATCAAAATTTCTGCTATTTCACTTGTACTGAACTAAAAATGATGGGAAAAAACAGGACTGTCCTGCTGTTTACGCAAATTGAACAGACTTGAAATATAAAATCTCTTTTTCTTCTTCCTAAATCAGTTTCTTCCACTTACTTTTATTAATGGCTTCATTATTCTTTAATAACTCAGACTTCAGACACTGGAGTCTTAAAATTAGCTTTTATTTCACATGTGACTTTGAAAAATATAACAAGAAATGGTCAGAATAGATCACACATTAAAATATTTAATTTTAAATTATCTGTTACTATAGAATGGCTAAGTTATTAGTGATCTGCAATGTGCTGTGTATACCAATCATATTCCACAATTTACCAGATGTTATCTATTCAGAGTTTCAGCATAGCGTATAGAAGGAATTAATTATTTCTCTAATCCTAGCTTTGTTTATTTTGCTGTAATACAGTGGCAGGGGAAAGGCATGTATTTTTTCCTCTAGGGCTCTCCAGGTCACTCAGGGTAAGAAGTTCACCAGCCAAGCAGGAAACAAAAGTTTGATCACTGGGTCAGGAGGATCCCCTGGAAAAGGAAATGGCAGTCCACTCCGGTGTTCTTACCAGGGAAATCCCATGGACAGAGGAACCTGGTGGGCTATAGTCCATGGGGCTGCAAAAAGTCAGACATGATTTAGTAACTAGACAGCAGCAGCAGCATTTTTTCCTCCATGTGTTAGCATTACATGTTGATTTCCATTAATATACTTTTGTTATATTTTTCCCTTCAGTAAGATCTTTAAATGGCAAGGATGATTTTATATACTTTCCCCGCATCTTCCTCACCCATTGTTCAGCACCTAGTAGTCTAAATGTATCCATTGACTTACATTACCTGAAATGGTCTGAAAAGTTTTATTTTTCTATCCCAGTGACTATCTATAGGATATACCAACCATCACTTAATCCTTAACCATACATAGGAGTAATTTAATGATATTTGTAAAATGGCTAACAAAACCTTTTAGTGGACAGTGGAGAGCTCTTCCAAAAACGTTCACGTAGGATTGTTTCTGTGAACTCCATCACCAGATCAGGTTTTATGAGTACCACTCTCTGTTCAAGAAATGTGCATAGTAATGTGTATGTTCTAGCAGCTCTAACATACTCTACTTCCAAATATACAAAATTTGTACCCTACTGGAATCTCCTCCCTCAACGGGAAATAGCTGTAAATCTGGGACATAATACGGAACAACTGACTGAAGGTGACAGAGGGGAAGAGAAGCAGAAAGCCTGGGGGCGAGTGCGTGGCTCGAGGGGAGCGGAGGTGGGGAGCCACGGAAGGAGGTTTGGGTGTCAGTGGGTTTTCCCTTGGGGCCAGGTACTTGTGGATGCATGAGGTGCCAGAGGAAAAACACAGTCTTTCTGGCCATGAGGCACCTGGGCTTGGGGAGCCACGGTCATGAGGGTTTAGCTGGGATCCTCATGCTGATAGGATGGTTCCTGAACACTAGCCAGCACACGAAGTTACCGATAAGAAGATAAAAGGAGCAAAGGGCTAGTGGCAAAATATAGCAAAACAGTCCATCCATCCCTTTGTAAAGGACTTCACTACAGCCCACCCGTGGCATACTAAGACCAGTAACAAGGACTCTGTTATATGGCCACCTCTGGTTGTGAGATATAGCTTTTAAAAAAAATCTAGGCCCCCTTCTACCCCTCATTATACCAGGATTCTGTTAAGGAGGGAGAGACAAGGCAACTAGCAGGGTTTGCCATAGTTACAGATACTCCGTCTAAGCTGATCCTCTTCTGGAACCTATTGACACCTCTGCTGAAATGTTCAAGCAGGGGAACGAAAGCATTTCCTGTACACCAGCAAGACTTTTACATAACATGTATGTACGTCTGAAGATTTGGGCCAAGTCCCCGAAGTCTCCCGTAATAGCGCTTCTCAGGGGCAGCGGGTGAGGCGGCTTAGGACAGAACGCATGCGACAGTCTCCGTTGTCCTCAGGGCTCACGAGGCCTGATAACGACCCCCCTTCCTCAGCTGTCTTCTGTGCTATGATGCGCTATGATGTGCCAGCCTCACTTATCCTACAGAATGCACTGTGCTGTTCTGAGTCACTCAGTCGTGTCCAACTCGTGCGGCCCCATGGACTATAGTCTGCCAGGTTCCTCTGTCCATGGGGATTCTCCAGGCAAGAACTGCCTGTAGTGGGTTGTCATGCCTTCCTCCAGGGGATCTTCCCAACCTAGGGATCTAACCCAGGTCTCCTGCGTTGCAGGCAGATTCTTTACTGTCTGGACTACCAGAGAAGCCCATCCTATAGAATATGTAAGATGAAATGAAATAGGATCCAGGAATTTTTATTTATTTATTTTTAATATTTTAATTTTATATTTTTATTTATTAATTATATTTTATATATTTATTTTAATATATTTTAATATTTATTTTTATTTTTAACATTTCCCTTAAGAAATGGTACTATTAGAGTATTGAAAATCTACTAAAAATGGATATGCAAAAATTGATTCCATAAACTTAATAGCTTTTGAAGATTTTCAGTAAGTTTTCAACTTCAATAGAAATTTTAATTATTCCTTAAATAGGTATAGCCCAACTTTTGGGATCTCTTCAAGAAAATTAGAGATACCAAGGGAACATTTCATGCAAAGATGGGGTCAATAAAAGACAGAAATGGTATGGGCCTAACATAAGCAGAGATATTAAGAAGAGGTGGCAAGAATACAGAGAAGAACTGTACAAAAAAAAATCTTCATGACCAAGATAATCATGATGGTGTGATCACTCACCTAGAGCCAGACATCCTTGAATATGAAATCAAATGACTCTTAGAAAGCATCGCTACTAAAAAAGCTAGTGGAGGTGATGGAATTCCAATTGAGCTATTTCAAATCCTAGAGGATGATGCTGTGAAAGTGCTGCACTCAATATATCAGCAAATTTGAAAGACTCAGCAGTGGCCACAGGACTAGAAAAGGTCAGTTTTCATTCCAATCCCAAAGAAAGATAATGCCAGAGAATGCTCAAACTACCGTACAATTGCACTCATCTCACATGCTAGTAAAGTAATGCTCAAAATCTCCATGCCAGGCTTCAACAATATGCGAACCATGAACTTCCAGATGTTCAAGCTGATTTTAGAAAAGGCAGAGGAACCGGAGATCAAATTGCCAACATCCGCTGGATCATGGAAAAAGCAAGAGAGTTCCAGAAAAACATCTATTTCTACTTTATTGACTATGCCAAAGCCTTTGACTGTGTGGATCACAAGAAACTGTGGAAAATTCTTTAAGAGATGGGAATACCAGACCACCTGACCTGCCTCTTGAGAAATGTATATGCAGGTCAGGAAGCAACAGTTAGAACTGGACATGGAACAACAGACTGGTTCCAACTAGGAAAAGGAGTATGTCAAGGCTGTATATTGTCACCCTGCTTATTTAACTTCTATGCAGAGTACATCATGAGAAATGCTGGGCTGGATGAAGCACAAGCTGGGATCAAGATTGCCGGGAGAAATATCAATAACCTCAGATATGCAGACGATACCCTTATGGCAGAAAGTGAAGAAGAACTAAAGACGCTTACTCCTTGGAAGAAAAGTTATGACCAACCTAGACAGCATATTAAAAAGCAGAAACATTACTTTGCCAACAAAGGTCCGTCAAGTCAAGGCTATGGTTTTCCAGTAGTCATGTATGGATGTGAGAGTTGGACCATAATGAAAGCTGAGTGCCGAAGAATTGATGCTTTTGAACTGTGGTGTTGGAGAAGACTCTTTGAGAGTCCGTTGGACTGCAAGGTCAAACCAGTCCATCCTAAAGGAAACCAGTCCTGAATGTTCATTGGAAGGACTGATGTTGAAGCTGAAACTCCAGTGCTTTGGCCACCTGATGCGAAGAGCTGACTCATTTGAAAAGACCCTGATGCTGGGAAAGATTGAGGGCAGGAGAAGAAGGGGACAACAGAGGATGAGATGGTTGGATGGCATCACCAACTCAATGGACATGAGTTTGAGTCAACTCTGGGAGTTGTTGATGGACAGGGAGGCCTGGCATGCTGCAGTCCATGGGGTTGCAAAGAGTTGGACATGACTGAGTGAGTGAACTGAATTGAACTGAACTTTTTGTTGCTGTAACATACATAGAAAATAAGATAAAGCTATTTTTATACTATTGATATTTGTTTCTGTTTTTCTACTATAGAAAGTATAAAACATTTTCCTTATCAACAATGTGAAGGTTATACTGAATTAGGGAGAGTAGTATAATGAACTCTCTTATACCAGTCACCCAACTTTAATAACTGTCAGCCCATGTCTGATCTTTTTCGTCTACGCTCCTAATTAGCCACCCTCTCACCCCAGCACCTGGATGTTTGGAAGAAAACATCTGGATTCTGAGTTGAACAAAGGATCTTTTGTTAAAAAATTAAGAGGTGGTAGAACATAATTGAATACCAATTTGATATTAAGGAAACATTTTAAAAACTTTTAGATGTGTAATATTGGAGAAGGAAATTGCAACCCACTCCAGTGTTCTTGCCTGGTGAATCCCAGGGACAGGGGAGCCTGGTGGGCTGCCGTCTATGGGGTCACATGGAGTCAGACATGACTGAAGTGACTTAGCAGCAGCAGCAGCAGATGTGTAATGATATTCCAGTACACTTTAGAAGAGTCCTTCCCTTTTAGAGATATATTCTGAAATATTTATGGATGAAAAAAGTGTAATCTCTGAGATGTAGCATCTTTTAAAAAATCCTTCCTGTCACAAATCATTTGAATAAACAACTCAGTGAATTCAGGGTCTAATTTCACAACAAATGAATGTTCTTCCAAAAGTCCTTTCCATTCCCAATCACTAAAGCCTAATCAGGGGCACAGGGAAAATCCATCAACTTCTAAATCAAAAGTTTCAGGTAGAAACCCACAGAGGAAACAGGGCTTGAACTTGGTTTTCTTCTTCCTCTCATAAGCCTGGGCTTTTCTCATATAGTCAGAACCACATCTTCCTAAGGATTCAGCATTGAACTCCTTGGCCTAAGAAGCCAGGATTTTAATGATCTAGCACTCTGTGTTTTCCTGATTTTTTTGTCTTCATGATATTTAGCAATCCTTACTACGGGGATATATTGTGCCCTTCCATTTTTATCCTCTATCATTTTTTTCTTTCATTGTACCCCTTCCTCGCTCTTCCCCTCACTAGAACCTGCTATCCGTTGCCCCCTGTCCTCACTCCAGTCCTCATTACCTGTTGTTAGTTCATTTGTAGGAGAGAAAAAATAACATTTACCAAACACATGCCAGACACTGGTTGGGTAGGTAGATGCTTATTTAATCTTCAGAATAGCCGTGCATTCTGCGTATCCCAGTTGTACAAAAAATGTATCTTTGGTTCAGGGAGACCACAACTGCCCCCAAATCAGCAGTTAATTGTTAGCCATGATTTAAACTCTGTTATAGTTTCTCCTACTCTAAACTCCATGAACTTCCAATTTTACTATGTTTTATTATTAATACTTTTTTTTGCTACATTAGAAGTCATATTTTATTAGTCATTCTATTCAAAATGTTTTTAAAATAAAATCACTTCTGAAAATTAAAAGTGCATTGCATCTCTTGACTTTAAAGAATTTTCTTTTTAAAAAAATTTTTTATTGTGTATTGAGGTATAGCCAATTAACAGTGTTATGATAGTTTCAGGTGAACAGTGAAGGGATTCAGTGATGCATATACATATGTCCATTCTCCCCCATTATTACTTTTAATATTCCTGCATATTGCTTAAGGTCACTTGCTCAGTCGTGTCTGACTCTTTGCAGACCCATGGACTATTGCCCACCAAGCTCCTCCGTCCATGGCACTCCCCAGGTAAGAATACTGGAGTGGGTTGCCATTCCCTTCTCCAAGGTTCTTCCTGACCCAGGGATCAAACCCGGGTCTCCCGAGGTGGCAGTCAGATTGTTTACTGCTTGAGCCACCAGGGAATTCTTTGTTTAATTTGTATAGTTATAACCTGTTTTATAACTCGGGTCCACATATAGTTTGTTCACTCAGAATTCATTTCCTGAATTATGACAGATCATTGGGAGTCTCTCTGACTCAACTTTACATTGTTCTCTTTAAATGTATAATGACATGGCTAGGTAATCAACAAATATCCATTTCCAAAGGTCAGAAATAATACTGAACAGTATAGTTTTAAGAAAAATTTCCTGTTGAATTGATGGGACAGTGAGTAAGGAAAATATACGGCAGGAGCAAAGACATAGAATGTTTTTACAGATCTAATTTTACAAAGAAAGTCATGTCCTGGCAGCATTTTTTAATGGGGCTATAAATTTAATAATATTTCAGTGGCAATAACAGGATGTTAAATATGACTCTTCATTCCTGAAATTTTAGGTTTTCTTAATGATAGTTGCTATTACTGAGAGCAACCAACCTTGAGAATGTATTTAACTTAGATTCTGAAGCAGTGCATGCTATGACTTCAATTTCTGTGACCCAGAAATATTGACGTGCTAATTTTCTGAGTTAAAAACTTTCTTTTTTATGTTTTTGTCCTTGCTTAAATGGGCAAATGCTGGCTAAATGTCTTGGAGAATACAGTATTTTTATGAAATGACAAAAAGTATTGATTTACCTTATTCTTCTTCCCTCAAGCAGAACAGCCATAAAATATGTTCAATTTCTTCTCATTTCTGTCTGCAGATTACACTGACTTGTGGTGTAGAGGACAGATATGGATGTGATAGGAGCATATTGACAGTTACTAGAATTTGACTTTAAAGCTTTAGAGCTAAAAAGCATACTTGACAAATCCATCTACAGCATTATGCACTTAATTGTTGTGGTGCTAAATCTTATTTGTTCGGTATAAAAAATGAATGTGGGCTTAACATAGAAAATCCAGATAAGGACCATTCTTTTTGGACTGAAACTTCACATTTAACATGAAACCTGCTTTGGAACTATTTTGGGAAACTATTCCACGTATAAATGTATCATTAAATTAAAAATAAAAAGTATCATCAAATGAAATCAATTTTTAGATCAGGTTAAAAAGTTCTGTACTAGACACTCATAACTTTGTTAAAGGATGAAGGTTCACATTTAACTTAACTTGACTTGTGTGTAATTTTCAGGGCTTCCCTGATGACTCAGATGTAATTTTCAACTGTGCTAACTGTTCTTAGGTTAGTCACAGGTAAATGAATTCTTCCCGGACTGTAATTTCTCCTGGGGAATGACACATCTTAATTTTGAGTAACTTTGAGTGGGTCTCTAAGCTTAGAGGTGCCCATCTGTTCATTTGCTTCCAGGACCATTAACGCTGGCGGGCAGGTTTCCAAACGGCTGCCGTAAAAGACTTGCATCCTGTATGCTTATTCTTTATACTTTTGATTCTGCTTCTGGAGCCTGTTCTTCTGCCACTTGCTATGATTATCACCCTCATCTCTGGCCTGTGGAACGAGAGAAACAATCACAATTAAGCTCCCGATTGCAGCTATTGACAGAAATGCCTACCAGGGCTCCATATTTCCTCTTCTACATCTAAAAACACCAAGTTGCTCCATTATTTATCCCTGGAAGTGCACAAGGTCAATAGACACCTTTTATGTATATTCAGTAATTTTTATTTGTCATATTAAAAATTCATGTGCAAGTTGAAATAGCTGATTTATTCCTGATATTTACCTCCAGTTTGAGTGATTGTTCAGTCACTATACACCTCCTCAAATGGCTCTTTTTAAAAGGCTGCAATTAAGCTTTTAGAGAGAGCACCAAGATTTTTGAGATCTGAATTGGAGGATTTGAATATTTGAGGAATCTGTGTTTATGTGGGGTTTCCCTGGTGGCTCAGACTATGAATAATCTGCCTGCAATGCCAGAGACCTGGGTTCCATCCCTGGGTCGGAAAGATCCCATAGAGAAAGGAATGGCTTCCTACTCCAGTATTCTTACCTGGAGAATCCCATGGACAGAGGAGCGTGGCAAGCTCCAGTCCATGGGGTCTCAAAGAATCAGAAACAGCTGAGAGCCTAACACTTTCACTTTGGGGCTTCCCAGGTGGCAGTAATGGTAAAGAATCTGCTTCTCAATGAAGGAGTCATAGAGATGCGGGTTGGATCCCTGGGTCCGGAAGATCCCCTGGAGGGGGGGCATGGCAACCCACTCTAGTATTCTTACCTGGAGAATCTCATGGACAAAGGAGCCTGGTGGGCTGTAGTCATACAGTCACAAAGAGTCAGACATGACTGATGCGACTTAGCAGGCCCGTGTTTTAAGTAAGTAAAGCTTCTTAGAAGCAAAAAAAAAAAAAAAAAGCTAGTTATCAGCATCTCGTATTTTGGTGACAGAGGGGTGAAGTCTACTGGATGGAGGATCTCCTTTTCCCGGTTGAGTGCCTTTCATACGCTTGGGGCAGAGACCATTATCAGAGGTGGTGATGGCTCCACTGCTGTTCCCAGCACTTTCATTGGTCATGGACTGCTTTGGTGCACCTGTTCACTGTTGACCCAAGACCATGTTGAAAGAAAAACCTGAAGATAAACTCTCATTATCCTTTATTGCCCAAAGTAGGACTGATAAACTGCTTCTTTGATTCTTCAGTTCATGTCAGTCGCTCAGTCGTGTCCGACTCTTTGCGACCCCATGAATCGCAGCATGCCAGGCCTCCCTGCCCATCACCAACTCCTGGAGTTCATTCAGACTCACATCCATCAAGTCAGTGATGCCATCCAGCCATCTCATCCTCTGTTGTCTCCTTCTCCTCCTGCCCCCAGTCCCTCCCAGCATCAGAGTCTTTTCCAATGAGTCAACTCTTTGCATGAGGTGGCCAAAGTACTGGAGTTTCTCAGCTTTAGCATCAGTCCTTCCAAAGAAATCGCAGGACTGATCTCCTTCAGAATGGACTGGTTGGATCTCCTGCAGTCCAAGGGACTCTCAAGAGTCTTCTCCAACACCACATTTCAAAAGCATCAATTCTTCAGCGTTAAGCTTTCTTCACAGTCCAACTTTCACATCCATACATGACTACTGGAAAAACCATAGCCTTGACTAGACGGACCTTAGTTGGCAGAGTAATGTCTCTGCTTTTCAATATGCTATCTAGGTTGGTCATAGCTTTTCTTCCCAGGAGTAAGCGTCCTTTAATTTCATGGCTGCAATCTCCATCTGCAGTGATTTTGGAGCCCCCCAAAATAAAGTCTGACACTGTTTCCACTGTTTCCCCATCTATTTCCCATGAATTGATGGGACCAGATGCCATGATCTTCGTTTTCTGAATGTTGAGTTTAAGCCAACTTTTTCACTCTCCTCTTTCACTTTCATCAAGAGGCTTTTTAGCTCCTCTTCACTTTCTGCCATAAGGGTGGTGTCATCTGCATATCTGAGGTGATTGATATTTCTCCCGGCAATCTTGATTCCAGCTTGTGCTTCTTCCAGTCCAGCGTTTCTCATGATGTACTCTGCATATGAGTTAAATAAACAGAGTGACAATATACAGCCTTGACGTACTCCTTTTCCTATTTGGAACCAGTCTGTTGTTCCATGTCCAGTTCTAACTGTGCCTTCCTGGCCTGCATATAGGTTTCTCAAGAGGCAGGTCAGGTGGTCTGGTATTCCCATCTCTTTCAGAATTTTCCACACTATTGTGAAAAATCCACACAGTCAAAGGCTTTGGCATAATCAATAAAGCAGAAATAGATGTTTTTCTGGAACTCTCTTGCTTTTTCCATGATCCAGCGGATGTTGGCAATTTGATCTCTGGTTCCTCTGCCTTTTCTAAAACCAGCTTGAACATCTGGAAGTTCACGGTTCACGTATTCTTACAGCTCCATGATGAATGTTTGGGTGGCTCACCAGTTGTACCTGGCCTGGGTAAGGAGGTCCCTGGAACATACTTTCATGAGGCTACAATGCGGACACAGTTCAGTCTATAAGTTTGGGACAGTAGATAACACTCGGGATTCTGAAGGTCTCACTCAGATGCATCTTTTCCTGGAGGCAGTGGGAACCAGAAGATGCAATGTCTCTGTTTTGGGGATCATTACTATTTCTTTTCTGACACATCCCACTTCTGACACATCCTTGAGATTCCCTGGTAGCTCAGTAAAGAGTCTTCCTGCAATGCAGGAGAACTGGGTTCAATCCCTGGATTAGGAAGAAGGAAATAGAGAAGGAAATGGCAACCCACTCCAGTATTCTTGCCTGGAGAATCCCATGGACAGAGAAGCCTGGTGGGCTACAGTCCCTGGGGTTGCAAAGAGTCAGACTTGACTGAGCGACCTCACTTTCACTTCCCTGTCTCTGCTGCTGATTCTTCTGACTGAGCTGGCTTTCTCATCCCCTTCAGATCAGAGCTCTACAGTATGGAATAGTGAGCTGATAGTGACTCACAAAGTGAACTTAGCCAGTTATAACTAGTTTTTATCTTTTAATGGAATAGAATAGAAAAGAGTAGAGTAGAAAGGAGAGAGTTTCTCATCTATGAAGGTCTGTATGGTTTCATGAAGCTGTGATTTCACTTAGAGACCTATATGTATTTATCGGGTCTTGATGTAAATTGTGCTTCTTACTGTGTTTTGTGTTTTAAAAACTAAAAGCCACTGCTTTAGATGTACATACTCTTTTCATTGATGTGACCAGTGTTTAGGTCCAGTCTTCCTGAACCTACCACTAACATTTGTCAATACAGTGGTTGTATATTCATTCTTCCTGGCTGTCAGTTCTCATTACTGTAATTTCTTTATAGTATTTTAAACTGTATTTTTAGCTGGGACAAAGAAAAAGAATAACTCAATGACCTTAATTTTCAAAAGTTTGTAAGGTATTTATGAAAAGATTCCTTATTTATAATCTGATGCTTTTCACGTGTAGAAAATAAATAATATGCTTAGAAAAATACGTAATAACTTAGTTTCATCCTGGTGGAGTTCTTTTTGTTTTGAAAGAGGTCAGTCGCAGACATCCAAGGTAAATGATTGTAGTTCTGCTATGGAAGGGTCCATTTTTTAGAACATCATATCCTTCATGATCAAACTATTTATTGCAGCATGCAGGCATAAATTCACTGTGACAAGAGGGACACATGGTAGTTATTTTCTGTAATCATCGATGAGCAGAACTTAAGATTCAATAAAGACAAACCCCCAGGGTTTCGAAGATCACTTCACCGTACTTGGGGTATTCCACTGGTTT
The DNA here is from genome assembly GCF_014754425.2 of Oryx dammah. NCBI lineage: Eukaryota > Metazoa > Chordata > Mammalia > Artiodactyla > Bovidae > Oryx > Oryx dammah. The sequence continues at coordinate 84,826,865 of NW_024070188.1, read as the reverse complement.
AAAAACAAAAAACTAAAAACCCCAAGGATGAACATCTGATTCAACATGGTTAGAATCTTAAAGGAACCGGAGACTTTGAAGATGTCAATTTCAAGTAAGGGAAGAAAGTGAGATGTAGTTATAGAATCAAATTTTTCTCAGTTGACCTGTTATCTATCATATATTATTATCAATAACTTTATGCATTTACAGATTGTCTGAAAGCCTTTTCTTTGTTAGTCATTGAAACTCTTGTGCCTAGTAACAGAGCAGGTGTCACTGATACAGTGATTTTAGTGGCGGATTTCTATTTATTTTGTAGGGGATAGATGTATCCTCCCCAAAGTTGATTCAGCCTTCCTAATGAGTAAAAACTATTCCTTTTCCGTAATGATCCTGTCCCATGGAGTAAACGGACAGTGCCTTTAAACTAAGAGGCAGAGAGCTCAGTGTGAGACCGTGGGCTTTGAAGACAGACGGCTTGTGTGTGAATAGCAGCTTCATTATTTGCTAGCTGGGTGTCTGGGCAAATTACTTAAGCATTCTGTGTCTGCTTGATTTTCCTATCCATGAAATGGAGGTAATAATAATTCCTACTCCATAGGATTGTCATGAGCATTATAGATATATTAACACATGCAAAAATGCTTAGAGAGGTACCTTGTGCATAGTAAATCCTCAGTAAAATTTAGGTATTATTTTTTTGGCTAGAGCAAGGTTCCTTTTTACTGATACACAGAAAGCATTAATTTTACTTGAAACTTAAGTTGTATTGGAGTACATTTTAGATAATACCAAATATATTTCCTGAAATACATCTCCAGGAATGTATAATAAATGCTCTGATTTAACCAACATGAATGTCTTCCCTTCAGAGGGAGTAATACATCTGACTCTGAGTTATCATATACTCAGAATTAAAGAGTTCTGACATATGCTGTTGGTCTGGAATTGGTGACCACACTTCCATAGGCACTGTGGCCTGACAGTATCTGGTTTTGATTTTCTATTGTTTTTGAGATGCTTTTAAGAAGCAGGACATTCAGTCATGGGCACAGGCTTTACCTTGTTCTACTATCTTAAACTCCTTCCTAATTCTCCCTTTTATACTTCTGAGGTGGGACTGCTATTATATGACATGAATTTTATGGAGTGGTTTCCTTTTTACCCTGGAGGCCTGAGCGTACTGAGAAAGACCATAAAAGATAGTGTTCCTTTTCCGGGAGACTTGTTTCTTCTCAATCATAAAGACATTGGGACCCTTCATGTATTTCCTTGATAAATAAATAATGCTGGAACCCAGAAGTTCTTGTGTTATGATAGAAGTCATAATCCTGCCTGAAAAGCTAGTTTGGACATACTAATTTGGTTAAGAGAACCATGTTTATACCCAGCAGCGATGAGCATTTCAATATGGAATAAAGGGAAATGATTTTAAACAATTTCTGTGTTAATACAACTCTTAAAACTCTAAAAATGCTCTGCTCTGACTTGGCCAGCTGGCCCCCTCTCCGTCAGTGGACTACACTGTGACAGGAGTTGGTGGACAGCGACATAAATGGAGGGCACTTTAAACTCTCCATGGCTTCCTACCATGCCTTCCCATGGCGGCACAGTGGGAAAGAATCTGCCTGCAGTGCAGGAAACTAGGGTTCAGTCCTTGGGTCAGGAAGGGCCCTTGGAGAAGGAAATGGCAATCCGCTCCAGTATTCTTGCCTGGAAAATTCCACGGACAGAGAAACTTGGTGGGTTACAGTCCATGGGCTCGCAAAGAGTAGGCCACGACTGAGCACATCAGCACACCACCAGAATAAACAGATGAAGAATGCTGAGTATTTTTAGTGGGGGAGGGGTGGGTGGAGAGGGCCTGTAGTAACTGGAGCTCTTTAACAGGTCTTAATTGTGCATAGATTCATAGAAGGCTTCTTGTTTGACTTGTGCGTTGAAGGCCCGTTGCTGTTAACTTCTTTCAGTAAGAATGATGCCCTCTGAGTAATGCCCCTGTTGTGAACTAAGAAAGGCCTATGAATTATTAATAACCTGCAGGGCTGCAGAGCCCTTGTAGGAAGAGAGCAGTGTGCTCGGTACAACAGCTCTGCTCACCTGATCTTGACAAATTAGGAGCATCTGAAACATACTCCTGCTTGTTAATACAAGAAGTGGGGGAAAGGTGACTTGGAAATGCATCAATATTTAGCCCTTTTGTAGAATCTCAAAAGGATAATAGCAGATAGTGTTTCTTCATAAATAACTGTCTCTCCTACCTTGGTGCTTTAGTGTGGTAGGCTAATGCCTTTCTGTCAAGGCAAACTTTATGGCTCAATTTTCGGCTGTACTTCTTGTGAAACAACAAGGAAAAAAAAAAGTAAAAACACAATTATAGAGATGCCTACTCCATAATCATTTATTCCTGTTTATAGAACTTGATTCTTTTCAAGTATTTTTTCTGCTGTGTACTAAGCTGATAGGCAACAAGAGCAAATAAAACTCCTTACAGGAGTAGCAATTGTTTTATCAATAACCCAGCTTATGTGGCAATCTTGACAGGAATATTAGGAGTTGTAGCCACATTGAAATGTGGAATATGTAATGCTGTGCTACACAGGATGGGTTTTACAACCTTCTAAGGGCACCCTTGGTATTTACTAAAGTAAAGTTAAAATTGAAAACCTTGTCTTATGAAAGAAAAAGATTATTATATATTTATTAACTGGTACTATTGATCTGTTACTCATTTTTACTAGATGGTTATCTAATACTATAGACATTTTTTTTCCCATTTCACTTGAGATATATCATACAAATAGTGAAATGCACAAATCTTATGTGTAAAGCTCAAGGGATTTTTCCATATGCATATACCAATATTCTCACTGCCTGTATCACAAGATATAGGATGTTTCTAACAGTTGTGAGGCCTCCCTCGTGCATTCTCCCAGTCAGTCCAACACCAAAAGTAACCACCCTCCTACACCTAACACCAATGGTTGGTTCTGATTGTTCTTGAACTTCATAGAAAAGGAATCATGCATTATGTTTCCTTTTATATCTGATTTCTTTCAGTCAATATTATGTCTGTGAGATTCATCCATACATAAAGTAGTACCGTTTGTAACTTAGGTATTTACCTTATGACTTGATTTTTAATTCAGCCTGTTTACTCAAGTAAAATGTTTGTCTGCTGTGAACAGAGTAATTATAATAAATATCTTGTTCACAGGTATGTGTGCTTCATGACTGTTAGAATCATTACCATAATTATTGTAATCCAAATTTAGCACCAAATAATAAGTGAAGTATTAATATAAGATCCCCAAAATGTTCCTTTTCTGTTGTTCTGGCTAATCTAAGAACAATGTGCCCTCCATTGTATAAATTAATAAAACCTTAATATTCCTAGTTCCTTATGGCTGGAGGTTGTAAATTGCCATTCTTGCAGTCATGCTGAGAATCAAATTGCATTTGTGGGCCGGCAACACCCTTGTTAAGCCTTCCAACTGGTATGATAATTAGAGATTCCTGCTAGGTTTGGCCTGTATGAAAAGTAACACAGGTGGGACAATTTGCATACATGTCTTCAGTAACAAATTGTTAGCATTTCTTAGAAGACTAATTTTGTGTTTCATATAGATTGTTCAAAATCAACAGTGTGATTACTCTTTTGTCATTTTAGGGCACGTCTGCAACATCATGACCATGTTAAAAAGAGGCATGGTGCCTTATGAACATTGACTTAAATTTATCCTGTTTTAGCTCATCTCCAGGAGATAGTGAAGGACAAACTCTGGGAGATAGTGAAAGACAGGGAAGCCTGGCGTGCTGATGTCCATAGGGTCACAAAGAGTCAGACGTGACTGAGTGACTGAACAAGAAGCTCATCTCTTTCCCATACAGAAAAAGTAGAAGGAATAGAGCTGTTCTTCTAGAAAAGGCTCTTAAGATGTTCTCAGGAATTTAGCTTAAGTCATTCTCCACTCAGCTTTAAGTCTCTTTATTTTTATCATATTTTATGAAGGTAGATTAGTCAAGGTTACAAAGCAATTCCCATGTACTGCCAAATATTCAGGACCTTCTCTCAGCATTGATTGATTGTAAGTTACTGCTATGGACTGAATTGTCCCACTGTTCTCAAATTCATATATTGAAGCCCCACCTCCTTTAGCTGATGGGACATTGGGAGGTAGTTAGCTTTAGTTGAGGTTGTGAGTGTGGGACCCTCAATGTGGGATTAGTGCCATTATAAAAAGAGACACCAGAAAGCTGGCTTGGTCTGTCTCTTCCTATCACATGAGGACAGTGTTCATATCCAATCAAGATGCTAAAATTACTTCAAACGTTCACTGAAACTTCATGGTATGCATATTTTGTGACAGAGTCTTCACGGCATCATCGTTTGTTATCACAGCAGCACCATGAAGTTGGTGCCATCATCCCCATTTCACAGATGACAGCATTAGTGGTCAGATGTGCAAGCTGGCCAAGGTCCACGTCTAGTCAGTGATGGGGTGGATTTGAACATGGGCAGGAGGATATCAGGACCTGATGACTTAACAATGTGACAGATGCAATTTATATAAATTACAGATCTTTATTTTCTGTGATAAATGTATTTATGAAGAATGTCTAAATTCCATTTTTAAGTTACATTTGAAAAGTCCCAGGAAGTTCTGTTTAATGGGACATTTGATAAAGAAATAGTTCATTATTTACATTTTTCACAGATCTGTTTGTTCATAATACTAGGTATATTTAAAGGGAGGTTATCTTTCTGTGATCTGTCTTTTAATCGTAGCTATTTTGTTTTGGTTTTGTTTCAAATGGTTTACCTTATTAACATTGATCAGAGTTTAAAATAAGTAACCTGCTTTTTGGATCGTGCTGTGTATCATCACTACAACAACTCCCTTTAAATTATGCCTTCTTACTAGGCCCATTTTCTCCATAAAGAAACAGGTTTCAAGAATTAGCAGAATTGATCATCAAATCCAGCTCTTCTGACTCCAAATGCTAAATGCGTTTTTCTAACTGTTTCCCTCTCTAAATAAACACATTTTTAAGCCAGTCATTAAGGTTCATACTTTTTAAGGATTATCCACTGATATTAATTGCTATGGGAATAAAATTCCCAACTCTAAGGAACATTTTGTAAGTTTAAAAAATATCTATAATTTTTGAATTGTGTAGAAAGCTGTGGGGAATTAAAACACTTTTAAATGCAACTCATCTTAATAGTTATAGTTTATGCTAGCTCAATTTCTTTGGCTAAAGAGTTGAGTTTTAAATCTCAAGGGTGAAAAGGCTGAAAAAAAATCAGAGGATCTTGGCATAGTTCAACAAAGATAATCAGCCTTTTGTAGTGTTCACAATATGTCAGTAAAATGCAGTCTGCATATTCGAAATGAAGTCAGCCTATTAATTTAAAATTGATTGGAACATCTTCATACAATGATGAGGGTAAATCAAGAAAATTAAATAAACATTCTACTGGGAAATGTGTAATATGTAATGGAATACCAGCTGCACAAAATATCACAGTAGATAAAACTTGCATTAATGATTCAGTGAATTGTATTCTTATTGCTTTATACTACTGCATTTTCTGAAAGATATATGTTTTTTTCACTCTTAAATATTTATCTCCTTAAATGGTTTTGATGCTAAGAAGTATTAGTTTTTCAGAAGAATTTATTTTTTTGTCCCTTTTAACAGAAATTTTTAAAAGAAAAGAATTTTAAAATATTGCTAAAATTCTCTTTTGATTTCCTCTGTTTCTACCTCGCCAAGACAAGCCATTGTTACAATACAAGAATGATTTTTGTTTATTCTCTGGAAAGGCTGCTTGTTGGTGGAATTGTTCTGTTTTAGGGTGAGGTACAATTTGTTTAAGTCTGTAAACCTCTGACACATGATTTTAGAGTGAATTTATTAGACACCAGAAAAAAAAGTATCCCAATGAAACTAGCAGAAATATATAAAGTAATGATCAATAGTTCATTTGTTACTGCCCCAGGAGCCAGCCATTTTATAGAGTATTTCACTCCGTAGGACAGGCTCCATCAGTAGACTGAACTTGCTAGTTTAGCATAAACTAGCCAGAGAGGCTTGCACTTTGAATCCCCCCTTCTGTCTTTGGGGTCATGCAAATTATCTAGAGCTGCTCTTTCCCATAGCATTTTCTGAGATGATGGAAGTGTTTTGTCTGCTGTATGATACAGTAGCCACTGGCCATATATGACTGCTAAGCAATTGAAATGTAGTCAGTGTGAGTGAGGAACTAAATTTTGTATTTCATTTTAATTAATTTGAATTTAAATGGCTATCTCTCTCTCTAGTGACTGCATTCTTGGACAGCACAGCTAAAGTTACTCAGTCATGTCCAACTCTTTGCAACCCCATGGACTGCAGGACGCCAGGCTTCTCTGTCCATCACCAATTCCCAGGGCTTGCTCAAATTCATGTCCATTGCATCGGTGATGCCATCCAACCATCTCATCCTCTGTCGTCCCCTTCTCCTCCCGCCTTCAATCTTTTCCAGCGTCAGAGTCTTTACCAATGAGTCAGTTGTTCACGTCAGGTGGCCAAAGGATTGGAGCTTCAGCTTCAGCATCGGTCCTTCCAATGAATATTCAGGACTGATTTCCTTTAGGATTGACTGGTTTGATCTCTTTGTAGTCCAAGGGACCGTCAAGAGTCTTCTCCAACACCACAGTTCAAAAGTATCAATTCTTTGGCACTCAGCTTTCTTTATAGTCCAGCTCTCACATCCATACATGACTACTGGAAAAACCTATGTTTTACTAGATTGACCTCTGTTGGCAAAGTAATGTCTCTGCTTTTTAATATGCTATCTAGGTTGCTCATAGCTTTTCTTCCAAGGAGCAAGCATCTTTTAATTTCATGGCTGCACTCACTATCTACAATGATTTTGGAACCCTAAAAAATAAAGTCTGTCACTGTGTCCTTTGTTTCCCCATCTATTTGCCATGAAGTGATGGGACCAGATAGCAGGATCTTAGTTTTCTGAATGTTGAGTTGTAAGCCATTTTTTCACTATCCTCAAGAGGCTCTTTAGTTCTTCTTTGCTTTCTGCCAGAAGGGTGGTGTCATCTGTGTATTGATATTTCTCCCAGCAATCTTGATTCCAGCTTGAGCTTCATCCAGCCAGGCGTTTCTCATGATATACTCTGCATATTAGTTAAATAAGCAGGGTGCCAATATGCCTTGACATATTGTCTTTCCCAATTTGGAACCAGTGGTCTGTTCCATGTCCAGCTCTAACTGTTGCTTCTTGATTTACATACAGATTTCTCAGGAGGCAGCCAGGTAAGATGGTCTGGTATCCCCATCTCTTAAAGAATTTTCCAAGTTTGTTGTGACCCACACAGTCAAAGATTTTGGTATAGTCAATAAAGCAGAAGTAGATGCTTTTCTGGAACTCTCTTGCTTTTTTGATGATCCAGTGAGTGTTGGCAATTTGATCTCTGGTTCCTCTGCATTTTCTAAATCTGGCTTGAACATACGCAAGTTCACGGTTCACATGCTGTTGAAGCCTGGCTTAGAGAATTTTGAGCGTTACTTTCCTAGCATGTGAGATGAGTGCAATTGTGCAGTAGTTTGCACATTCTTTGGCATTGCCTTTCATTGGGATTGGAATGAAAACTGACCTTTTCCAGTCCTATGGGCACTGCTGAGTTTTCCAAATTTGCTGGCACACTGAGTGCAGCACTTTCACAGCATCATCTTGTAGCATTTGAAATAGCTCAGCTGGAATTCCATCACCTTCACTAGCTTTGTTCAGCAGCACAGACTCCACTAGCTTGGACAGCACAGGCCTGGAGTAAGTTAGGCTCCTCCTCCTTCCCTGCTGTAGCAGCAGAAGTCAATTTCTTTTCCCTGGCTCTCTTATTAGAAATATCAAATATTTTACATTTAAAAATAACATGCTCATTAAATGACATTTGTTAAGTATGAGAAAGTAAAATAAAGATAATAAGTACTGTATTCTCATCACTCCAATAAAACTGTTGTTCAAGGTTTTAGTGATAGTGATTTCTTAACAGTGCATTTGATTGTACGAATCATTTTTATTGTAACTATAACGATCTTCTTTGTACATTTCTATATTTCATTTAAATTCATTAGGTATTACAGGGTTCATACGTTGTGTTTGCCAGGAGATTTTAATACCCGTATAATGATCCACCAAGTGAACTCAATACACTGTATTTTACTTCCTTGTTGTCAGATGCCTGGGATGTTTTCAATATGTTGCTGTTATACATAACACTGCTATTGTACATCTTTCTGTATGAAGCTTTCTCCAAGTTTAGAATTAGTTTTTGAGAACTTCTGGTTGACTCAGAGAAATGAGATTTACTGGATCAAAGGGTATGAACAACTTAACAGCTGATAAACATGTGCAACCAGATTCTTTGTCTATAATGTTGTCGCATATGAGAATGCACTCAAGACCAACAGTGGGCATCCAGTATAGCTTTAAGTTTTCTTCATGACAATTTTATTTCATCAAGTTTCCCAAGTTATATTTATCATATTACTTAAAGATTCAGAAGTCTTACAAGAGAGTCTGTACTTGGTAAATGTCTGCGTATTTTGTTGGTGTATTACTCTATGGGCTTCCCAGTAAAGTGTCTGAGAAGTAAAGAATCCCAGTGGCGGCTTAGACAGTAAAGAATCTGCCTGCAGTGCAGAAGACCTGGAATCCAGGTCTTTGATCCCTCGGTCAGGAAGATCTCCTGGAGGAGGAAATGACAACCCACTCCAGTATTCTTGCCTGTAGAATTCTATGAACAGAGGAGCCTGGTGGGCTACCATCCATGAGGCTGCAAAGAGTTGGATACAATTGAGTGAATAACACTTACGTATTACTTTATCTTCTGCTTTATTATTTCTTGATAGAAGGAAAGGAAATAAGAATCTTGTGTGCTGTTAAGCAAAGAGGACTCTTCCTTGCTATTTTTAGAGTTGTTCAAAAAACCTGTGAAGTTGAGAGGCTGAATAAGAGATTTTCTGTATTTTGCCTATTTTTTGTAATAACTTTTTGTTGTATTTGTCTTTGTCTCTAAGGCTTTTGAATAGTATCTACTTGAATGTGAGGCTGGAATATAGTAATACCTTTTTCAATATTTATCACATTGTGGCTGCTGTGAAAACAATAATAAAGACAATTTAGAAAACTGTTTATATTAAAAATCTCCTGTTGTACACTGTTAAAAAGATATTTCAGACATAGTGGTCAGAAAATGACTCACTGAAGATTGCTTTAAACAAAGCCAAGGGATGTAAACTTGAATTTATGAGAAGAATAAGGAGTGGTTATTTATGCTGTAAAAATATTGTCAGTTTATTACCTATACAGTGAGCTTTACTAGTGAACTTATATTTCATTAAAAAAAAATGTGTTATAAGCCTTTATGATATTGTCTTTTGCATTGAGTCTGTTGAAGTAAACGTTTTCCTGAAATACCCTAAAACTAGAAACAGATCTGGTGTTACCTCTAAAAGATAAGCTCCTTACATCGCTCTTATTGATTTGTCAAGGTTGCTCTGTTGAGTTATAATGGCAGTGGGAATCAAATTTTGCATTTGCTAGCTAGCTCTAGATTTGTATGTCAGAAATCTTGATGTAACAACATATATGTGTATATATACTTAATATTATTTGAAGAAGAGAAGAGAAAGGTGTTGCATTTGATAATTTGGGGAAATCAGAAAAAATGTTTTAATGTGAAAGACAATAGGATCAGAAGAGAAAAAGAAAATCCTGCACGGTAGTGATGAAAGTGAAAGTGTTGTTAGTCACTCAGTCATGTCGGAGTCTTTGCAACCCCATGGACTGTAGCCTGCCAGGCTCCTCTGTCCATGTGATTTCCCAGGCCAGAATACTAGAGTGAGTTGCCGTTCCCTATGGATGTGAGAGTAGGACTGTGAAGAAGGCTGAGCGCCAAAGAATTGATGCTTTTGAACTGTGGTGTTGGAGAAGACTCTTGAGAGTCCCTTGGACTTCAAGCAGTTCCAACCAGTCCATTCTGAATGAGATCAGCCCTGGGATTTCTTTGGTAGGAATGATGCTAAAGCTGAAACTCCAGTACTTTGGCCACCTCATGCGAAGAGTTGACTCATTGGAAAAGACTCTGATGCTGGGAGGGATTGGGAGCAGGAGGAGAAGGGGACGACAGAGGATGAGATGGCTGGATGGCATCACGGACTCAATGGACATGAGTCTGAGTGAACTCCGGGAGTTGGTGATGGACAGGGAGGCCTGGCATGCTGCGATTCACGGGGTCGCAAAGAGTCGGACACGACTGAGCGACTGAACTGAACTGAACTGAACCGAACTGAACTGAACTCCAGTGAAAAAGAAATATACCCAAACAGTGATTAGGGAAGGCCTCATAAGGGAGAATTTAAAATGTAGACCCTCCAAGTGCTGAGCTCCAGTCCTTAGCCCGTGGCTCCAACCTTACTGGCATGTTCTGCTTCAGAATAATCAATTTTGAGGCTTCATGGGTCAGAGGCAAAGTAGGCAGTATACCCAAGGAGTGTCTTATACACCATAGTTTTTGATTGCTGGATGTTGACAGTGGAGCAAAATATTTGCCCTTTTGAAAAAGGGTAGTAATATCAAATAAATATCAGTCAAGATTTGTCCTAAACTGTCTTTTGGGATAGTTGAGACAAAATGCTACAGCTCCATTGGTGATGTGGTTACTTAACCTCTGTCAGGGGAGGTATTCTTTAAAATATCCTTCTTGATTCCAATAAACTTTTCTTTTTACTTTGTATTACATGTGGCTTTTAAAAAATATACTTTGGAGGTTATTTAATTTAAACCTGTAAAAGTAGCTTTTCAAATCAGCATGTGTTACAATTGCTGGATTTTTCTGTAACACTGAGGACATGAAGGTGCGTTGCAAGCTTTTGATTTAGTCTTTAGATTTGAACTTAGGTCTCAAATCTACTTTATAGGTGTACATTTTTAGACATATCATTTGGGCCGCTGTCTGATAATGTGGATACCATCTACAAGTAAAAGGGTTAGATCAGACAATCTGTAAGATCACTTTCAGGTAGAAAATAGTTATGACTTCAATCCATACCACACAACATATACAAAAACTAACTAAAAATGGATCATAGATCTATATGTAAAGCTTACAATGGTAAAAATCTTGGAGAACATAGAAAACACTCAGTGACCTTGAAATAGGCAAAGGTTTCTTAGATTCAGCACCAAGAGCATGATCCATAGATAGGTTTTCATCAACACGAAGGACTTCTCTTCTTTAAGAAACACTGTTAAGAGAATGCAAAGACAAGGCAAACTTGGGGAAACTTGCTTGCAAACCATCTTTCAGGGAAAGGAGTTGTATTTAGAATAGAGCATTCTCACAACTTGATAAATAAGAAAACAATCCCATGAAACATACACAAATGATTTAAACAAATGCTTCACCAGATGATGTATATGTATACATATATACATATATATGGTAAATGAGTACATGAAAAGATGCTCAACATTATTATTGTTAGAGAAATGCAGATTTAAGCCATAGTGAGATGCCATTCTATACCTATTAGAATGCATAAAATTAAAAAGACTGGTTATACCCAGTATTGGGGAGGAGGTGGAACAACCAGCAATCTCTTACACATACACCACAGGTAGGAATGGCAATGGAAAAACCACTGTGGAGCAGTGATTTGGCCGATTCCTGAAGAGCTAAGTATGGAACCACTACGTGACTCAGCCGTTCCACTCCTGGACATTTACCTGAGATAAACAAAAGCGAGTGCCCATACAGAGACTCCTACACAAATGTCTGTAGCAACTTTATGTGCAATGGCCAAAAGCTGAAAATAGTCCATCAGCAGGTAAATGGCTAAAGACATTTTGGTAGGTCTGTGCAACTGAGTACTGTTCAATAATAAAAAGAAGTGAAATATCTATGGGTGCAACAATGTGAATGATTTCCAGAAGCATTGTATGGAAGGAAGGGAACCAGACAAAAGAGAGTATAAACTTTATGGTTTCATTTGTAAGAATTCCCGCAATTACAAAATTCTCTAGAGACAGAGGACAACTGAGTGATGCCTAGGGATGAGGGTGGGAAGGCAAGAGTTAGTCTGAAAGGGGCAGGAGGGAGGAATTAGGAAGTAGCAGGAAGAATCTTCTGGGGGAGATTTACTCATTAGGTTGACAGTGGTAATAGGCTCGTGGGTGCGTGCATCTGTTAGTCACTCAGTCGTGTCCGACCTCTTTGCGACCCCTTGGACTGTAGCCCTCCAGGCTCCTCTGCCCATGGGATTCTCCAGGCTAGAATACTGGAGTGAATTGCCATGCCCTTCTCCAAGGGATCTTCCCGACCCAGGGATTGAACCTGGGTCTCCTGCGTTGTAGGCAGATTCTTCACCGTCTGAGTCATGAGGGACCAGGGTTTCATGGGTGCATCCATAGGCCCATACATATCAAGTTGTAAAATTTTATAGTACGCCAGTTATACCTCTCAATAAAGCTTTTAAAAATATAATCCTTTTAATTTTTACCTAGATAAGCCTTTTTTTAATGCAAACTAGACAATACTTTCTAAATCGCTGCAGGTACAGATGTGGATCTGCTTGACAGCTACATTTCACACTCTTGATCGCTACCCTGGCTTTCTAGTTTAAATCAGTCACGTAAGAGTCTGTTTCTGTCCTTGACTGCCCTCCTCCCACTGACCTTCCTTTTAAGCTTCTGCAACTCTCCTCTTTGAGCCCCACTTTCTTTTGGTGACGCTGCTCACCTCCATGCGCTCTTGTGGCTGCTGCAATCTTCTTTTGTCCCCTCCGCCCGTGGTCAGATTGTGGGGTTGGCTTTAGGCTTTCCAGCATTTCTTCTAGCACATCCTACAGCATCTTTTTATTCGGTGATTCTTTGACACTACATGTGCTGTGTGTCAGACACCATGGAGAGAGAAATTACACATCTACCTCACAGTCTGGCTGTCAGAAACTTTTTACCTTAGTCACAGCTCAAAAAATATTAAGCGCAGTCACTTCCTTTTGTTCCTCCTCATCTGTTTACCAGGAGACCAGTCCTCCACAGGAATGGAGGACTTCATTACCTCACTGCGCATCCCTTTTCTGCCTTGATTCCTAGGCACTTCTTGTGGGAGCTTCAGACCTTACATTATTGACCTGTCAAAACCCTGGCCAGACGTTTCTACTGCTGCAGTCTGATTTATTATGCCATTTCTCAGAACTGACATCTTAGAAATCTTAAACTTGGCAGGCCCACTCCCTGACAATAAAGTTTTATTGTTTTACCTCCGCTATTTCTTCATTTCCAGTAAGCCAGATATCAAAATTCATCCAGACATCTGTTCTCAAGAGCTGTTCCTATCATCACAATCAAATAATCCTTCTTGACACGTCCGCTTCTACAGGCTTCATTTCATTATGGCCAAGGGTGTCTTCTTTGATCCTTCCAGCATTAAACATTCACTGAACCCACAATTCCCTCATTTCCATAACTTGCAATAAGTGAACACTCTCTTTTGTGTTTCTGTCACTGAAGCTTTCCACTCTATGTATTTAAAGCTCAGACTTCTTCCATCCTCCTCAACCCATCTCAGAGGAAAAACTTTTTGTATATGTTCCTTCATATTAAGTTGTCTCTTTCTCTGCTGATTTGAAAGTCAAGGTTTTTATAATTTCCATAATTACTTGTACAGGTGTCTATTTCTGTAGTTTCTAATACAGTAATCTTTCTGTATATGAGTTGCTACTATATTATTGTGCTTTTATAAAACTTTAATATGTGTTCGGTTCTCCTTTCATTATTCCTCTTTTAAAAATAGCTACTCTCAGATGCTTATTCCAGATGACTTTAGGATAATATTATTAAGTTTCCCAAAATTATATTGCAGTTTTTTGCTAGAATTGTAATTACAAATTAATTAGAGAATGAATGACTTTAACCGAATTATTTCTCTCATCCTGACACATAATCTCTTGTCTCTGTGATGAAGGTGTTTACATTTATCTCTTACTATAGCTTACAGTTTGCTTCTCATAGGTTCTGCCTAGTTATTATTTTAGGTATTTTATACTCTTTGTTGATAGTATAAGTGGCATTCCTGGGGTTCCCTTCTAGCTTTCAGTGCTCTCTGTGTGTGATTTCACCCAGCCCTATAATTTGACGGCCAGCTCTGTGTGGAATGCTTCCACATCTACAGTCTGACCTACAGTTGCCGTATTTCTATTTTTCTTTTCGTCACTCCTTTGTGTTGCAGAGATATATCAATTCTCTGTATTTAAAAACAAATTCTTGGGCTTCCCTGGTGGCCCAGTGGCTAAGAATCTCCCTTGAAATGCAAGGGGCACTGGTTCAATCCCTGGTCCTGGAAGATCCCACATGTCGTGGAGCACCTAAGCCCATGCACCTCAACTGCTGAGTCAGTGCTCCAAAGCCTGTGAGCTACAACTAATGGAGCTCATACATGCTAGACCCTGTGCTCCACAACAGCAGAAGCTGCTGCAATGGGAAGCCCTTGCACCACAACTAATGGTAGTCCCTGTTCACCACAACTAGGGAAAGCCCACACACAGCAATGAAGACCCACCATGGCCAAAAAATAAAAATAAGGAAATAAAACCTCAAGTTTTAAAATGAGTAAATTCTTCTTTTTCTGCCACTCCACACTGCCCTCCCTCTGTGTTACTATCTTAATTTTATCACTGCTCTAGCGAAACAGCGCCAACACTGTGAAGCCCTCTGCTCTGTCTGCCAGCTCTTCGGTTGGGCCTCCATACTTTCTCATGTGTCTGTCTCCTTCCTCCCAGGACCGCTGTCTTGTCTTGTTCCAGCCTGTGTTGCTTTGTTCTCTGACTTTGCTGTGGTGGTTTCTTTATCAGTGCTTTGGCCTCTGGTCTCTATTCCCACTCTAAACCCAATATTCTTTTCTAAAACAATCATAGAATGTAAGATACTGATGTCATTATTGGCCCAAGATGACTCTCCTTTGCTCCTTACCTGATGAACCCCAAATGGCAAGCCTGCTAGTGGAGGTGATGGAATTCCAGTTGAGCTCTTTTAAATCCTGGAAGATGATGCTGTGAAAGTGCTGCACTCAATATGCCAGCAAATTTGGAAAACTCAGCAGTGGCCACAGGACTGGAAAAGGTTGGTTTTCATTCCAATTCCAAAGAAAGGCAATGCAAAAGAATGTTCAAACTACGGCACAGTTGCACTCATCTCACACGCTAGTAAAGTAATGCTCAAAATTCTCCAAGCCAGAGATCAAATTGCCAACATCCGCTGGATCATTGAAAAAGCAAGAGAGTTCCAGAAAAACATCTATTTCTGCTTTATTGACTATGCCTGAGTCACTAGTATATGTTAATGGTTCTGTTTTTCTATTTCCATGAGGTTTTTGAAGGCATTGACTTGAAGGCTTCAGTATTTTTAACATAGGTCTTGATAAATATTGAACTTTGTGAAATAAATGCAGCCTGGAAGAACTGAGGGGTATCTTTTGCATATATCAATAGATAGATATAAGGGAATTTGACGATGCTGAGCTCTTCTTGTGTTCTAACACTGAACCATCAGCACCAAGCGTGGATTAGCTCATGTTAATCTTATAGCCCTCCTGCAATGCTATCATAAAATCGTTATTCTACAGGTAGGGAAAGGAGCCTCAGAAAGAGTGAGGTGTTGATTTCCTGATGATCCTGATACCTGGTGAAGTCAGGATTTGAATTCTGCTGGCTTAACTCCAAGAGTTTTAACTTTAAATACTGTCTTCTGTTGTCTCGCCTACAGCATATGGTTTCCTGAAATGCAGTGCAAACGTAATTGATTCTTGGCCTGAGCTCATTTCCGACTCTGTGGTTTTCCTTCTTGCTCTGTATGGTTTGCAAGTCTACTCCCCCTCCCCCACTTACTTTTATTTACATTTATTTTTTAATCTATATTTTATCTTTATTATAAGCCTCTTCTGTTTTTGTTTTATTTTGTTTTAAAGTGTGTGATTATAACTTATAAATAGTTAACTCATTTCACTCAGTTAAATTTGTATTGACTGTCTCCTCTGAGGCAAGCATTTCTCTGGATACTAAAGGTACAGGGGCACGTGAGATATGCATGATTTTGCCTCAAAAGGACTTAATGCTGGGGTCAGTGTGTTATGGGACCAAAGTTGAATCCACTTGCCTGCATGCAGTAAAGCCAGTATACTAACACTGGGTTGAGGTGAAGGAAGATGCAGTTTTTATTGCAGGCACCAAGCAAGGAGTCCAGGGCAGCTAATGCTAAAAAGATTTGAAGTCTCTGAGCAGTTTTCAGGCGAAGGTTTCTGAAGACAGGGTGAAGGAGCGGGGTTGTGGGGTATGTGATCAGCTCATGTTCTTCTGATTGGTTGGTGGTGAAGTAATTGGCAGTCACCATCATCAACCTTCTGGTTCCAAAGGGTCTGTGGGCTAGTGCTTATGGGTCAACATATAGTAAAGTTCTTCCACTTGCTAGGGGTTTCAGTATCTGCAAAACAGCTCACAGGACGTGGCTCAGAATATTATCTATAGCCCCTGAGGAGGTGGCTAAATTATTGATATTATAATTTTTTCTTGCTTGACTTTTCCTTTCTGTGTTTTCTCACTTCTCTGATTAAATTTATTCTTTGAAGGTTTTCTACAGAGACAAAGCAGACAGAGGTCACGGGGAGAGTCTTGTTCTGGGGAGTTCTTGTAGTGTCCTACTTAGCTACTAGTGCAATCACTTAGTGTTTACAAGTTAATGTGTAAGCATTCTGAGAACATTTCTTCAAAAACTAGGGCCACAGGAAAAATAAAAGATGCACATTGACTGTATTCAATAAGTATAAAAAGAAAAAGGATGACAAAATATATACATATACTTTTATAAATTACTTATTGAATGTCTTGCTCTTAATGAATCAGATTATTTCAAATTTTTCACTCTTTTCAACACTATTGTATTGAACATTCCTGTAGCAAGGCCATGTCCACATCTACAATTTTTTGAAATATAAATTCTAATAAGTGGAGTTACTGTGTTACTTTGATGCAGTAATTTCAAGGTAGTTGTATGCATTGCTAAATTACAGGTAAAATATTTAGATCTCCACTGTTGATTGTTTTAAAATCAGAAAGAGGCCAGTGCCAAACGCCACAGTAGACGTCGCTGGTGGAGGCTGTCATGTGATTATTTGTATTTCTGTGTTTTATATATATATATATTTTTTCCCCTAAACTTCCTTCAATGAAAGCATAAAATAAAAAAGGATGTTGATTTTTCTACAAAGTTTCTAAACCTAAAACTTGAAAAAAAAAAACCTAAAAAAGATTTCTTTTAAAATTTAATGTTGAACCAACTTTGATGAATAACCTAAGATACTTCATATTTTCTTAGAGAGTAGGATATATCAATTTGATAGATCTTCTTTAATAGTGTATGAAATTTAAACCTGCTTTATCAAAACTTCCAGTCTTATTTTTAATTTTTCTTTGCCAAGTGGTTGATGTCACAAAATTAAAATGAGAGATTCAGAGTTTCCCCCTTACTTTGATTTAATGGTATTAATTTGACCAGAAAGCCAATTTTATAGTCTTAGATCATTTTCTTCATAAAGATGTGGTTTTGGTTATTTAAATTAAATCTCAAATAAATGATATTTGGTTTAGAAAATTTTATCTTAAGTTATATTTTTCTGACAAGTAGACAACCTTTAAAAATCGTTTGGATTTTTTTTTTAAGCTAAGAGTGAGATAAAATACAACTGCCATACTTTTTCCAATATAAAATGCTTATCTCTATATTGTTTGGAGTGTCTGCCACATCAAATTAGTCTTTCTGCTAGATTTTCGGGGACTCCAGCATCTGGCCTTACTCTGCATTTCCACTTCACATCACAGGCACCCACTGCTAGACCAGTCCCTGCTCTCACACAGAACCCTGAACTGTCGGTGTTCATACCCTCCACCTCCAGGGTCTGCCTGGATGAGCAGTCTCCCTCTCACTTACCTAACTCTTCTCCACTCCTGCCCCCACTTGACCGCCATATAATTTGACATTTGATTATTTTCTTTTTTTATAGTTCTTAAGCTTGTGTATAGTTTTTAAGTGTGTATATATTTTCTGATCAATACACTACAAAAGTTCAATAAATATTTCTAATATGCTTCATAAGTTCTTCTATGATTTAAAAAATTTAATTACTGTAGAAAGTTTCCAAAGGGCTTGGTTTTTACCTTAAGGAATAATTTATAATTCTGAGAGGATGCTGGTTTACTATAGATTCTCATCAGAAAGACTATCTCTTTTTTAGTATTCCTATGAATAATTTTTCATCAATAAGCATTATAATGAAAGGGGCTTCCCAAGTAGCTCAGTGGTAAAAAATCCACCTACAAAGTAGTTTCAATCCCTGGATCTGAAAGATCCTCTGAAGAAGAAAATGGCAACCCATCCTAGTTTTCTTCCCTGGAGAATCCCATGGACAGAGGAGCCAGGCTACAGTCCATAAGGTCACAAAGATCAGACATAACCTAGTTCAGTTCAGTTCAATCACTCTGACTCTTTATAACCCCATGGACTGCAGCACACCAGGCCTCCCTGTCCATCACTGACTGCTGGAATTGATGCAAGCTCCTGCCCATTGAGTTGGTGATGCCATCTATCCACCTCATCCTCTCTCTTCCCCTTCTCCCGCCTTCAGTCTTTCCCAGTATCAGGGTCTTTACAAATGAGCCAGCTCTTCGCATCAAGTGGACAAAGTATTGGAGTTTCAGATTCAACATTAGTCCTTGCAGTGAATATTCAGGACTGATCTCCTTTAGGATGGACTGGTTGGATCTTCTGGCAGTCCAAGGGACTCTCAAGAGTCTTCTCCAATACCACAGTTCAAAAGCATCAATTCTTCGGCATGCAGATTTCTTTATAGTCCAACTCTCACATCCATACATGACTACTGGAAAAACATAGCCTTGACCAGACAGACCTTTGTTGGCAAAGTAACGTCTCTGCTTTTTAATACGCTATCTAGGTTGGTCATAACTTTCCTTCCAAGAATTAAGCATCTTTTAATTTCATGGCTGCAATCACCGTCTGCAGTGATTTTGGAGCCCAAAAAATAAAGTCATCCACTGTTTCCACTGTTTTCCCATCTATTTCCCATGAAGTGATGGGACTGGATGCCATGATCTTTGTTTTCTAAATGTTGACCTTTAAGCCAGCTTTTCCACTCTCCTCTTTCACTTTCATCAAGGGGCTCTTAAGTTCTTCTTCACTTTCTGCCATAATGGTGGTGTCATCTGCATATTTGAAGTTATTCAAATTTCTCCAGGCAATCTTGATTCCAGCCTGTGCTTCATCCAGCCCAGCGTTTCTCATGATGTACTCTGCATATAAGATAAATAAGCAGGGTGACAATATACAGCCTTGATGTACTCTTTTTCCTATTTGGAACCAGTCTGCGGTTCCATGTCCAGTTCTAACTGTTGCTTCCTGACCTGGATACAGATTTCTCAAGAAGCAGGTCAGGTGGTCTGGTTTTCCCATCCCTTTCAGAATTTTCCACAGTTTGTGGTGATCCACAAAGTGATCCACACAGTCAAAGGCTTTGGCATAGTCAATAAAGTAGAAATAGATTTTTTTCTAGAACTCTGTTGCTTTTTCCATGATCCAGCAGATGTTGGCAATTTGATCTCTGGTTCCTCTGTCTTTTCTAAAACCAGCTTGAACATCTGGAAGTTCATGGTTCATGTATTGTTGAAGCCTGGCTTGGAGAATTTTGAGCATTACTTTACTAGAGTGTGAGATGAGTGCAGTTGTGTGGTAGTTTGAGCATTCTTTGGCATTTCCTTTCTTTGGGATTGGAATGAAAACTGACCTTTTCTAGTCCTGTGGCCACTGCTGAGTTTTCCAAATTTGCTGGCATATTGAGTGCAGCACTTTCACAGCCTTATCTTTTAGGATTTGAAATAGCTCAACTGGAATTCCATCATTTCCACGAGTTTTGTTAGTAGTGATGCTTCCTAAAGCCCACTTGACTTCACATTCCAGGATGTCTTGTTTTAGGTGAGTGATCACACCATGGTTATCTGGGTCGTGAAGATCTTTTTTGTACAGTTCTGTGTATTCTTGCCACCTCTTCTTAGTATCTTCTGCTTCTGTTAGGTCCCTACCATTTCTGTCTTTTATTGAGCCCATCTTTGCATGAAATATTCCCTTGGTATCTCTAATTTTCTTGAAGAGGTCTCTAGTTTTTCCCATTCTATTGATCTCCTCTATTTCTTTGCACTGATCACTGAGGAAGGCTTTCTTATCTCTCCTTGCTGTTCTTTGGAACTCTGCATTCAAATAGGTATATCTTTCCTTTTCTCCTTTGCCTTTGGTTTCTCTTCTTTTCACAGCTATTTGTAAGGCCTCCCCAGACAGCCATTTTGCTTTTTTGCATTTCTTTTCCATGGGGATGGTCTTGATCCCTGTCTCCTGTACAATGTCACAAACCTCCGTCCATAGTTCATCAGGCACTCTATCAGATCTAGTCCCTTAAATCTATTTCTCACTTCCACTGCATAATCATAAGGATTTGGTTTAGGTCATACTTGAATGGTCTAGTGGTTTTCCCTACTTTCTTCAATTTCAGTCTGAATTTGGCACTAAGGAGTTCATGATCTGAGCCACAGTCAGCTCAGCTCCTGGTCTTGTTTTTGCTGACTGTATAGAGCTTCTCCACCTTTGGCTGCAAAGAATATAATCAGTTTGATTTCGGTGTTGACCAGCTGGTGATGTCCATGTGTAGAGTCTTCTCTTGTGTTGTTGAAAGAGGGTGTTTGCTATGACCAGTACGTTCCCTTTGCAAAACTCTATTAGCCTATGTCCTGCTTATTCTGTACTCCAAGGCCAAATTTGCCTGTTACCCCAGGTGTTTCTTGACTTCCTACTTTTGCATTCCAGTCCCCTTAATGAAAAGAACATCTTATTTGGGTGTTAATTCTAGAAGGTCTTGTAGGTCTTCATAGAACCATTCAACTTCAGCTTTTTCAGCATTACTTGTCAGGGCATAGACTTGGATTACCGTGATACTGAATGGTTTGCCTTGGAAATGAACAGAGATCATTCTGTCGGTTTTGAGATTGCATCCAAGAACTGCATTTTGGACTGTTTTGTTGACCATGATGGCTACTCCATTTATTCTAAGGGATTCCTGCCTGCAGTAGTAGAGATAATAGTTATCTGAGTTAAATTCACAACCTAGTGACTGAACAATAAGAACACAATGAAAAGGATGTCAGAAATGTATTTGAGTCCTGCTTCTTCTAGTAACTAGCTTTCTAGGGTTAGATATGGGGCCTGATTTCCTTTATCTGCAAAAGGATTGGATTATACTAGATCATTCATAAGACTCCTTCTATTGCTTTGTAATACTCTTTATTTTATATATTCCAGGGTGGATGTGGTGTCCTTCCTGATGTTTGTAGCACTTACTCTATAGAACATAATCAAGATGGAACTTTCATTTTTAATTCTTAGTTTGCTTAGACTAATATTTCTATCAGTCAAATGTAAATATTGATCACATGTAGGTTTTAGATGCACAATATTACAGTTCAGCTAGTTGCTTCAGAAAGTCTGCTGATTTTATTAAATTCCATAGGAAAAAATATTATAAATATGTTACATTTCATCTCATACTTTCCCTCTTAGCTTTAATAATCTTGGAAAAAAATTCTTTTTCTTTCATAAAACTCACAACATTGAAACAGGAAGCTTAGGTCAGTGTCAGAATTTCTTCTAAATTCAGGCCTCATCATTCAGTCTGGGCAGGGTATGGGAGCTTGCCTTCTTTGTGTGGTTCTACTGAAGTGTTTGTCCTCTGTGAAAGCCAATACAGTCAGCGGTGCCGGCAGAGATAAAGAGCCGCGTAAGGTTGTATTTTAGTGGCAAGGCTGTTTTGTGACCATGTTCTGCAGGCAGACCAGAGGTGACAGTATTATTTACTTTTGTTGCTTGGGGTCCAAAGAGAGAATAAATTGCTATTGATTTTTGAGACATTGCAGTGAAGGGTCTGAATGCCTTCAGAAGAGCTGGGTGGCAGGACAGCCAGTGATCATACAGACTGCCTTTGAAAATGAAAATTCATTTTCTTGTTATTGTCATAAAGATTTTTTTTTCAGTCTTAGCGCCAGTTACAGGATGATGTGGCTGTGGGGCTGGTGCTATTATAAATGTTTTCTGTCCCCCAAAAGAATAGAATTCAGCACTTTTCACAAGCAGTCTGAAATTGATAAATAGAGTTCTCTGTGTACACTTGCATAAATGTGATAACCTGGACTTGGAAGTGAGATTTAATTCTGTTAGTATATTAACCACTTTCCCAGGGACAGTTTCAGGTTGTGCCAATATTTGGCAGCATAAAGGAAGGAAGTTTGGTTCTTGTCTTATTTTCTTTTAACTTTTATAAGGGAAAAGTGCTTTTTAAGGGATGTATTTGCTTCCCTTAGTGATTTTTTATTTTTTCATCCAGGTACAGTATTAAAGTGCACACTATTTTTGAATTTGAAAGATAATGAAGACCTTCTAAGCATATCCACGCCAGTGACTCATCCTCTACCCTCATAAGGTTTATCACTGCTTGAAATGTGTTTGTCTTTAATCACTTGTGATAGAAGCATCCTAAATAAACCGCAATCCCATCTTTGGATGGGCTTCTCGGGTGGACTAGTGATAAAGAACCTGCCTAACAATGCAGGAGGGTAAGAGACACTGGTTCAATCCCTGGGTCGAGAAGATCCCCTGGAGGAGGAAATGACAACCCACTCCAATCTTCTTGCCTGGAGAGTCCCATGGACAGAGGAGTCTGATGGGCTACAGTCCATAGGGTCACAGAGTTGGGCATGACTGAAGCTACTTAGCACACATGCATGTTTGAATATCATCTTGGAAAGGCCACCTGTTTTTCTAAGAACCAATACTGAATGAATGGACTCTAAGTTGTGTGTCAAATATTGTTAATAATCAAAATCTGATAGAAAATCAACATTCTGACCTTAAGTTTTACACATACATCCTTGCTTTAAATTTATATTAAAAATGATAATTTTATTCTATCTCAGTTGATTTTCTTTAATCAACAACTTGATAAAATGTATCTGTCCCTTGTGTATGAAGAGGGAAGTTCCTAAATATACTCTAAGAGGAGTCATCGATTCAGAAAAACCTGGGTTAAAATCCAGATAAGTTCATTTATACTCCAGGAAGATAGGACCCTTCTTTATGGTGCCACCTCAGGCACAGGTACCAAAGGAACAGTGGCCGATGAGCTTGCACCATTTACTGGTCAAGTTATTTTCCTTAAATCAATAGCTCACTCCTAATTTAAGACTCTGGGATGGGACTTCCCGGGTGTGCAGTGGATAAGAATCTGCCTGCCAGTGCAGGGGACATGGGTTTAATCCCTGGATTGGGCAGATTCCACATGCCCTGTGCAGCTATGCCCCTGCCCCACAACTGCTGAGCCTGCGCTCTGGAGCCGGTACTTCACAAGAGAAGCCGCCTCAGTGAGAAGCCTGCACACCGCAGCTGGAGAGCAGCCCTCTGCTTTTCATAGCTAGAGAAAGTCCACACACATAACCATAAATGTCAATAAATTAAGAAAAAAAACTTAAAAAATAGAGGAATCTAGGGTGACTCATGTTTTCAAGTACCTTCCCAAGTACCTCACCTTGGGAAGTGAGAATTATTGGCATCCAGAAATTCCCTGGTGTACAGAAAAGAACTAAATTTAAGGCTTATAATGGCATAGATTGGGAAAGAGATTGCAAATGGGAGTAATTTCCTCAAATTAGGAGGTGATATTATAATAAGCATATTGTATACAAAGGACAAAGAGTTAAATCTGAATTTCTTAAATCTAAATTTTAGCTTACTATTCAGACCTCTAAATAAAGAGTCCTCTTTGAAGCATAATATTTTTAAATGAAGGGATTTGTAATTCAAGAAGATACAACTTTTAATGTTTTTGACTGTCTTGTTACTATATAATCATTTTATGTTTCCTGACAATTTGTTACGACTAATATATTCAGATGTGAACACATGTAAAAAATATGTTTACTTGATAATACACATTTTTTAGTTTCACAAGTAGAAATTTCAAACTTCTAAGATAAGGTAGGGTGCCCTTGGCTGTGGAGAGGATGGGATAGCAGGAAAACAAAAAAAGCATCGATTTTAGTGGTTTAGAGACTTGAGTGCAAAACTCATTTCTTCCAGCTACTCGTATGAATTAGGTAAAATTGTTTAACCTCTTCAGGCCTTAGTGTATCAGGTTATGAGATGCCAATATGTATTAACGTCTATCTTAAAATGAAAAGGAAGTCAGCGGTGTAGGTGAAAGTACATTGTTAACTTTATCATCACCATCAACCTACCCTCCTAGAATGAAGTGATTGCTTGGAAAGCAAGTGTTGGAGAAAGGCAGCTGAAAGGCTCTTTTGTATTCTGGCTTCAAGTTTCAAGGGCCTATTGTATATTTCTCATTCTGCAGCCTTGAGTCACCCTAAGCTGTCAGTTGTGACCATCAGTACTTTGGCAGGGTTTAAGGAGCTTAAAGAAATGTTGATAATTTAGGATAGGCTTCAGGTTGGCGGTTATTCCTACCTTTTAGCCTTGATCACAGGAACCAGTGCCTCCGTTGTGCTGGGTGCAGGCCTTGAGGTCTCGGGGTGCTACAGCTAGAACATGCACCTGGACTCCCCATCACACCGTCTGCCTCAGTGCTCAAGCTCTGCAGGATCTTGTTGCATGGTGTCCGCAGCCTTGGCTCTTCATCCCATGGATGGCTCTATACTTGGCAATTAGTATTGTTGATATGGGGCTTCCCTGGTAGCTCAGACAGACACTGTTGGTGTGTGTTGCTCGGTCATGTCCAGCTCTTTGTGACCCAATGGACTGTATTCCATCAGGCTTCTCTGTCCATGGAATTCTTCAGGCAAGAATACTGGAGCAAGTTGCCATTTCCTTCTGCAGGGGATCTTCCCAACCCGGGGATCAAACCTGCCTGCATTTCAGGCAGATTCTTTACTGTCTGAGCCACTAGGGAAGCCCCAAAGAATAGGATACCTATTCATTTACCACATGTAACTCTGTATATAACTTTTTGAACATTCTATAATTTTATCTGTAAAATTAAATAAGAGTAACTCATAAGGCACTTTATATGGCTTAAATTTGAGACACTTTCAGTGTCTCAAAAACAGTTAATCTTTTTTCATTTTTATCACAATTGATGTACCTTAACTTGCATTTATTAAATGTATTTTTGAAAGCTTAGCTAAAAGATTCTAAACAGCACTTTGATTTTATCTACTATAGGTATAGATTATATACTTTGTAATTTATCCATTTTAAACTGAAAAAAATCCTAGCTGACTTGCATCATGATCTACCAAGAAGGAAAACTTATTTTTCATTCTGAACAAAGAAAAGCAAAATGTTCAGGTAGATCTGTCATACACAAAATATAATCTGTGCCATTAGAAGGAACTGTTATATTATCCACTGTTTAGGATTAGCCAGCTTTCTTAATTAGCATGGATAATTGAGGCTTGACAGTTCTTAGTGGTATTATCATGAGTGTCTTTCAGATGCTAATTTCCTTTATTGTCCTTGATTAATTTGTAAGTAATTAGATGGAGTTTAGCAGTAACCTGATGTGTTCACTCTTCTTATTAATATAGGTTGAAATTCATAATTCTGAATACCTTGTAACCTCATTTTAATGTTCCACCTGTAAATTCAAATGCTTGTTTATTATAGAAATGAGGATTAGTTGAATCTGGTTGGCCTCACTGTATAAGTGCTTACTTGTTAAATTTTAATGTGCAGATTATAGGTACCAGATACCTCATAGTACCAAGAAACCTCTGTATTACTTCCCTGATGTAATACTTTTAACATAGTTACTAACTAGCTTAAAAATGAGTTTTCTGTTTTTAAAACCTGACATAATTTTGTAATTGAGTTTGTACAAAGATTTTACTTTTTGAAAATAATTAATCCCAAATTTATTTGTGACATAAAAACATTATAGAATGCTGCTCCATGTGAACAGCCTTAATTCACCAGCTGCATTTGGTTATATTCTTATTTCCTCTGCTTCCCTCAGCTTCCAGAACATTTCGCCCTACTATGAGTGATCTCTTAAGGGCTGTGTGGAAATTTGGATGCTATAACTTGCTTCCTAGAAGGAATGGCAACATCATTTGTGTATGTATCAGTGTCTTTTTTTTTTCAAATAATGTGGTGTGGTTCACATCTGTTTTCCAAAGAATTATAGGTACTTTGAAGATTTTATTATTTTCCTGGAATCAGTGGAAAACCCGAGATATTTCTTCAGGTGTTAACATTTATATGCTGTTACGATAGTCCTTGGCTTCCCTGGTGGCTCAGATGGTTAAGAATCCGTCTGCAGTGCAGGAGACCTGGGTTCAATCCCTGGGTCGGGAAGATCCCCTGGGAAAGGGGATGGCAACCCACTCCAGTATTCTTGCGTGGAGAATCCCATGGAGAGAGGAGCCTGGTGGGCTACAGTCCAGGGGGTTGCAAAGAGTCAGACTTGGCAACTGAACATGCACACACCGGACTGTCGTAACTATTGAAAGAATAAATACATGTGGTGACTATTGAAAGAATAAATACATGTGAGATGTTTGGAACTATTCTGACACAGGAAAGGCTGTTTACTAAGAATTAGCTAATAGGAAATATAGACCCCTTGGCTCCTGGGTTGCTCACAGGTGTTGAGTTGTAGGGGTGGAGGCACACTTGGGAACAGCTGGGCGCTGCATCACTCTGAGGTTGAGTTCTCCCGATGCAGGGTCTTCACCGTCCTTTCATCAGCGAGGCCTCTGGTTCCTCCAGTCTCTCCTCTCTGGGCTAGGTTACTCCTCTACCACCCTGTTCCCCAGCCCCAGGCTTTGGAACAGAAAAACTCAGCAAGTGTACATCTGAATCTTTTCTGCTTCACATTCAACTAATTGTTTCTCTAAGCCTCTGATTCTGCCTTAAAAAAATGCATGAGAATAGAGAACATATCTAATACACAGATATGCATAAATTGTTACTTCAGCCATACCTAACAACCTGAGTTTCCTGCATATAGGCTTCTAGGACACAGGAAACATCAAGTGTCCAGGGCAGAACTTAGGATCCCTTTGTTTCTAGTAAAGAAGTCTCTGTGTTCAGCTTCTCCTGTGCCCAAATCATGTCACTGCTGGTTCCCTAATCAACCCAAAGTATCCTCTGTCTGTGGGAGCGCCACGCCTCTGCACCTCTGTCTGTGGGAG